>NC_081761.1:8269854-8569854 GCF_963082965.1 Carassius carassius
AATGCATTCTGGGATTACCTTATCATCTTATAAGCAGCATTATTTTGCTGCCCACTGTTTGGAACAGCCATTGGGAGCATGCATATGATTCCTAAAAATTGGGAACACAGCATTAATGTTCTGGAAGAGACTGACTGCTAGACTATGTACCAATAAACTATCTATGGCACCATTAAGCACCTCAAAATCAAACAGCCCATTCCACGATAAAAAGATGAACTGAGAAAATACATAAAAGCATGACTGGTTAATTGTGAACACAAACAGAATTTAACTCCTGACAATGGAACAAATACTGACACATGTAAGCAATGAACTATTACCATGTACAAAGTTGTTTTTGCAGTTACAACAGATCAAATAAACTGAACTTTCTTAAAATGATCAGTATTCATCCTTTGATAAGACACACAGACAATAAAAACAACAACAAAAAGTGTCAAGTGGAGCCAAATTTGCATTTAGCAAGCTCATTTCTGGAGCTGCTGCTATGAAGTACGAGTTTGATCACTACAATACAATGTGGTAAATAAAGCTATTTCTTGTAAAAAAAAAAAGAATATGTGCAAGAGGCAGTCAAATGTGTTAAACATATCAACTTTTGACATCTTAAATCACATGCTAATCCAAAAGTTTATATCTGTGTTCTCTTTTGAAAACCATTCTGACAGTCAGACACAAGATGCTGGTGTTTTCTATTTTTTTATATATTCTTTTTTTTTATTTAGTGTGTCATGTGTTGTTTTACATGAGATACAAGTTATATTGTTTTAGGGATTTTCACATATCGTGTTTAAACACCTGACTGTGAACCTTCCCCCTGTGGCAGTTTGTCAGTTTCAAACAGAATTCATCTTCAGTTATAGATTATATCAACACTGACACAATCACATTTTGACAAGCAGTCATATCTACAAAAATCTCACACACTTAAAATAGATTATATAGTACAGCAGCAGCGGCACAACACTTACAAAACGAAAGAAACCATATATACACGCGCGCACACACACACACACACACACACACACACACACACACACACACATACACACACACACACACACAATCACACACACACAATATATATATATATATATATATACAATATTGTTATTGTGTCACCCTGTAAAATAAATAAAATCATCTCCTCTCTTCAACCTTCCATGCATCCATGACCTACAAAATCAATCAATAAATAAAAATAAAATAAATCGTTTTACATTTTGGGCATGTGAACACAGTGATCTCCAGCCTCTATTAGATGAATGTGCACCAAGTCATTTAATTAATGGACTAAAATGGATGATTCCCTGGATGTTACAAATAAATGAGATACAATAAGCAGTTTGTTCTCATTAGAAAGAAATGCAGTAATGATTTTGTGTCATCAAACAGGTCAGACTCAGAATAAATGAACTTTACTATAGGAAAAGATAAATTGAATAGCAATCTCACCATTAAGCGCAAAAATTAAGTCAAAATGTTTACTTTTGCAATGCGAAAATCTGACAGAATGGGTCACGCTCAAAGCTGTTGTAAAATAGTCAATATATATGCTCCTGTGAACAAACATAATTTGAATTCTATATTAATAGAATGACTTCTGATCTTTGCATTGCTTTTCAACCATAAACAGGGAACAGTTTTGTGATTTACATTACCTGGCTGGAAAAGTATTGTATTCTTTTATGGCACATTAGGGTCTTATTAAAATGCTTTTGTCACCGTTTTATGAAAGTAATATGCCACCTGAGGTCATTTAAAGGAATATCACTTGCACCGTGCCTCAAAACCCCAGTTTTGCTACAGCCCTATTATCTTCCTAACTTCCTAACAGTTACACCATAACTAGATAGAAATCTATACAGTCCTCCAAGTCAAAACCAACTTTTTATTTTTAAGCAGCTTCTAAAAACAGCATCAAATTAGATGTTTAGCCATCATTATTCTGTAAGTCTGACACTACATTAACCAGCTTTTCATTCAGTTCATAAACCGATGCAATGCTGCTGTTGTCCAATCGAGATGAAGGACTGAACCATCTGGACAAAGCACCTTTCATTACCATCACGTCTCATATCACAATTCAGAAACTGCCAGAGAAAACAATAATCTGTCAATCGGCTTGAATAAGACTTGGGATAAGACTGCAAACAGGGAGATTATATTTTCAGGGGCCCATGGATTTTCTGCCACTGTAATGTCCCAAATTTTGACAGGTAATTACAGATTCCTCTGTCCTTTTCTTTCCGTAGAATAATTAATTCATCATTTGCAGTAGATTAGTGAAAATCCGTCTACAGAAATGGCTGCTCATCTCAAGGGGGTTTTGCTTGTCTGCCCTGGTTTTTGTGAATGTGAGAGGTGTGCGCATGTACTTGGGCTCTATTGCCACTTAAATCTGTCTGAGGGTTTCGGTCTTAGAAGTTCAGCTGAGGTATATGTGTATCTGTGACAGGAAATGAACAGGGATTTTGAAACAAAACAGAACGTAAGACCAGAGAGAAGCTGTTACGCTTCCAAATATCACAGACTTCAATTTTCCGTGCGTATTTTATCCTGTCTTTTCATCTCTTCTCTCTCCGAGGACTGGCGAGTGAGCATAATTAACCATGTCAGTCACATCTTCCCTATGGAATACGCCATATTTGAGTGATTTGTATGTCCGCAACTGTGCATATTTAAATGCTAGACCTCTGGATGATGCACTATTTGTCTAGGTGAAATCTCCCTTCTAACAGGTTTGGCTATTTCTGCTACCACTATTAGGAATAAATACCTTCATCCATATTTCCAACATCTCATGGGACGCTTCTCAGTAAAGTGAAAGCTGTTGTAGCAACAAAAGGAGTACAGACTCCCATCTCAAAGGGTCCCAAATTAAACGTTTATATTAAAATGCATGAATTCCAGCAAAAATGTCAATTTTGTCGACTTGTTTTCTTCCACACAACACAAATGGCAATTGTACTGGACTTTCTTTCCATGCAATTAGGGTGCTGCACCACTGGGTATGAATTCAGGTTTGTTTGAAGTTAAAATTTGATTAATTTGGATAATGTCAATGCTGTGATTTCAAACTAGGATGCTCACATGTGAACCATACCCATGTCATCTTTAAAAATGCACGGTACACTGCTAATGTGAAGGCAAGTATAATAGATAGTGTGATCCGAAATTAATGATGTATGAATGGGTCAAACATTTTTGCATGTATTGTCACTTCCTGTCAGGCTGGACTTACATAGTGCAAGCAGAGTAGACTTTAGCAGAAATAAACTTTGCAGTACATTCTTAGCAATCTGACAGGATTAACTTTTAAACAATTTTCACTCAGAATTTGTTGAACATTTTGAACATGTTGAACAAAGGACATAACAGCACAATAAAGTTATCAAATAAGTGATACATACTTGTGGACTATACATCAAGAAATTTGAGCTCATAAAATAGATAAATCACAGCAATAATTATTGAGTACAGAATCAAATCACTTCATGAACAGATAAGAACAGTTTTGAGAACTATACTCAAAAGGTGATACATTCATTCATCTGGTATCTCCAAGAGCTGAGAAAGGGCAAATACTCTAACAAAATTATAAATGCAACACTTTTGGTTTTGCCCCAATTTTTAATGAGCTGACCTCAAAAATCTAATACTTTTTCCACCTACTACTACTGTCCACCAGAGCTGTTGCCCGTGAATTTATTGTTAATATATCTACCATAAGCCATCTCCAAAGGTGTTTCAGAGAATATGGCAGTACAGTCGCGGCCAAAAGTTTTGAGAATTACATAAATATTGGAAATTGGAAAAGTTTTATAATAGCAATTTGCATATACTCCAGAATGTTATGAAGAGTGATCAGATGAATTGCATAGTCCTTCTTTGCCATGAAAATTAACTTAATCCCAAAAAAACCTTTCCACTGCATTTCATTGCTGTCATTAAAGGACCTGCTGAGATCATTTCAGTAATCGTCTTGTTAACTCAGGTGAGAATGTTGACTAGCACAAGGCTGGAGATTATTATGTCAGGCTGATTGGGTTAGAATGGCAGACTTGACATGTTAAAAGGAGGGTGATGCTTGAAATCATTGTTCTTCCATTGTTAACCATGGTGACCTGCAAAGAAACGTGTGCAGCCATCATTGCGTTGCATAAAAATGGCTTCACAGGCAAGGATATTGTGGCTACTAAGATTGCACCTAAATCAACAATTTATAGGATCATCAAGAACTTCAAGGAAAGAGGTTCAATTCTTGTAAAGAAGGCTTCAGGGCGTCCAAGAAAGTCCAGCAAGCACCAGGATCGTCTCCTAAAGAGGATTCAGCTGCGGGATCGGAGTGCCACCAATGCAGAGCTTGCTCAGGAATGGCAGCAGGCAGGTGTGAGCGCATCTGCACGCACAGTGAGGCCAAGACTTTTGGAAGATGGCCTGGTGTCAAGAAGGGCAGCAAAGAAGCCACTTCTCTCCAAAAAAAACCTCAGGGACAGTTTGATCTTCTGCAGAAAGTATAGTGAATGGACTGCTGAGGACTGGGGCAAAGTCATATTCTCAGATGAAGCCCCTTTCCGATTGTTTGGGGCATCTGGAAAAAGGCTTGTCTGGAGAAGCGCTACCATCAGTCCTGTGTCATGCCAACAGTAAAGCATCCTGACACCATTCATGTGTGGGATTGCTTCTCATCCAAGGGAGTGGGCTCACTCACAATTCTGCCCAAAAACAGAGCCATGAATAAAGAACGGTACCAAAACACCCTCCAACAGCAACTTCTTCCAACAATACAACAACAGTTTGGTGAAGAACAATGCATTTTCCAGCACGATGGAGCACCGTGCCATAAGGCAAAAGTGAGAACTAAGTGGCTAGGGGACCAGAATGTTGACATTTTGGGTCCATGGCCTGGAAACTCCCCAGATCTTAATCCCATTGAGAAATTGTGGTCAATCCTCAAGAGGCGAGTGGACAAACAAAAACCCACTAATTCTGACAAACTCCAAGAAGTGATTATGAAAGAATGGGTTGCTATCAGTCAGGATTTGGCCCAGAGGTTGACTGAGAGCATGCCCAGTCGAATTGCAGAGGTCCTGAAAAAGAAGGGCCAACACTGCAAATACTGACTCTTTGCATAAATGTCATGTAATTGTCGATAAAAGCTTTTGAAACGTATGAAGTGCTTGTAATTATATTTCAGTACAACACAGAAACAACAGAAACAAAGATCTAAAAGCAGTTTAGCAGCAAACTTTTTGAAAACTAATATTTATGTAATTCTCAAAACTTTTGGCCACGACTGTACATTCAACCGGCCTCACAACCACAGGCCACGTGTAACCACACCAGCCCAGAACCTCCACATCCAGCGTGTATGGCGTTGTGTGGGTGAGCAGTTTGCTGATGTCAGCGTTGTGGATCGAGTGGCCCATGGTGGCGGTGGGGTTATGGTACAGGCAGATATATGTTATGGACAACGAACAAAGGAGCATTTCCCTAGAGCATTTTTATTGATGGCATTCTGAATGCACAGAGATACTGTGATGAGATCCTGGGGCCCATTGTTGTGCCATTCATCCACAACCACCACCTCATGTTGCAGCATGATAATGCATGGCCCCATGTTGCAAAGATCTGTACACAATTCCTGGAAGCTGTTCCAGTTCCCAGTTCTTGCATGGCCAGCATATACTCACCGGACATGTCACCCATTGAGCATGTTTGGGATGCTCTGGATCGGCGTACACGACAGCGTGTTCCAGTTCCTGCCAATATCTGGCAACTTCGCACAGCCATTGAAGAGGAGTGAACCAACATTCCACATGGTGGTCACACCAGATACTGACTGGTTTTCAGACCCCCCAATACAGTAAAACTGCACATTTTAGAGTGGCCTTTTATTGTGGCCAGCCAAAGGCACACCTTTGCAATAATCATGCTGTCTAATCAGCATCTTGGTATGCCACACCTTTGAGGTGGATGGATTATCTCAGCAAAGGAGAAGTCCTCACTAACACAGATTTAGACAGATTTGTGAACAATATTTGAGAGAAATAAGCCCTTTGTGTGCGTAAAAAAGTCTTAGATCTTTGAGTTCAGCTCATTAAAAATGGGGGCAAAAACAAAAGTGTTGTGTTTATAATTTTGTTCAGTATATATAATGGCTTAAACCTCTATAATATGACTATAGAAGGCTTGACATATAGTACTTTCACAATATTCTTTTTGAAGGCTGAACGCTTCAGTTTCCATTCACTGCAATTTCACAAAAAAAAATAAAATAATAATAATAATAATAATAAAAAGACCTGTAAAATTAGTTTTTCAGTGTTCCATACATAGACAGAAATGTCATTTTGGTTGAACTGTTCCTTTAAATTATAAGCGCCTATGTGTGTAGTGTTCACATACTTTGGTCCAGGTATTACTGCCAGTTTACTGAATTTTCACTTCAGCTTTAATTTGAAAAGACATATACATTTGCAACCAAAACACATATACACACACATTCTTTTATTACAGCTTATACAGGAACAGCTTTCTTTCCTAATTTACATCAACCAAAGAAAAAGTGACAGGTAGTAAAGTAAACGTAATGAGAAAATACAGCAGGTAGTTAAAAACGGGTGAAAGATAAACAACCTGCCACGATAGCGAGCAGAAAGCAGCACTTTACACTCACACACACACGCGCACACACAAACACACACACACTCGCACAGATGCTAATTTCCATTACAATCTAAACAACCCTTGAGTTGATTTATATAACATTTGTTCTTTAATCTCTCAGTGTCAATAAACCATCCCTGTTCATCATTCTGACTAAACCAGAGAGGAGAAGTCCCTTTCAAGTCATCAATCTTTTTTCTGTCACTCACTTGCACCGTTTTCCCTCACAAACACAAGAGTTATTTTCAAGTGCTTCTCAGACAACAGCTGTCAAGACACCCAGTCCATCAGATCTAAAGTTCACATTCTACATTTCACTCAAATCCAATACGATTTGGATCATTTCTTCCTCTCCTTCACTCTTCGTGTCCTTGGTGATCAGTTTCTCGCTTCATGAGAGAATGTGTCGGTTTGTGTGTGTGTAATCTCCCTCTTGCAGGCTGTAGGTTGTGTGCCACTGCCACTGCGGTTGATATTTACCTCACAAAGCATTTGGCAGTTTTGGGTTCACAAAGCATTCACACTGGAGCCTAGAGGAACAGAACTCAATTCACACCGCCGTACCCCTCGCCCTCTGTTTCTCCTGGACTTGAACGAACTATATACTCGATTATGACTGTAACCAACATGTTAACAGCAGTGGTAGCTCAAAGGCAGTTCCACTAGAGAACAAAGAGCGGATGTATGAATAATTAAAGACTAGACTAACACAATACATCCAGTTCCACCCACTCCACTCTCTGACTGCCTAGAAGCCGAACGCGCTTCAGAGACACCCCATGCCCTCTGTCCTGCTTTCATTTCTCACTTTCTCTTGCTATCTCTTGGTTAAAGAGGGTTTAGATGTTAGAAGGGATTGTTGGTGAAATCAACTGTGGAGTGAACTAGGGCTGCAACAAACAATTATTTTAAGATGAAATAAAACTGGATGAAATTCAAAAGCACTGTTTATGCTACATACATGATTGATACCTTGAAACTTTTGAAAAGAGATGTGCTATTAGTTTTCTATGATCTGACCACAATGCAATTTTGGGTGCATTTACATTCGGCTTTTAGAAGAATAATTCACCCAAAAATGAATGAAACATCTGCTAACCCTATGATTGTTCCAAACTATAGCTGCCTCCCTAAATGATGCTCTATACCCTATGCATTTAAACATTCAACTTTGTGGTGTATGAATTTTATAAGGTTATTTTATCAATAATAATCAAAGTCCCCCTCCGCTATAGGTTATTAGAGTTGCTACTAAAGTGCATAATTTGGGAATCTTAAATTTACTTTTTCTTTTGGGGATTTTTAGTATGAACACACCACACTCAGTATTTACTATATACTACAAAACGGTACAGAATAGTCCATAAAAAAAAAAAAAAAACACCTGGGACACATGAGGGTTAGAAATATATATATATATATATATATATTAACTATCCACTTAATCTGGTCAAGTAAGATCCAGCTGTACGAAGCCCCTAATATGACATGGTGAAGGAAAAGCATAAGATGGCATTTCCCTCACAAAACTTTTGCGTTCCCTAGAGAAACTTTGCATTCCCTTGAAAACGCAAAGCACTGCAACTATAGATTTTCATGCCATCACATAATACTTCCATCACAAAAGTTTTGCAAGCAAATGCAAAGTTTTTTGGGGTAACACACACTTTTTCTGAGAGGATGCAAAAACATTGGAATACCATGTCCTTTTAGTGGCTCCACACAACTGTGATTTAATCAATAACATGTTGATATCATGATGATGCTAATTAGTAAAGAGAACAAAGCGATGCAGCAGAGAAATTGCTGTGCTTCCAAACTATATTTAGGTCTTTTTCAGCTTTTCAAAAAATGTTCTTGGATGTTCAAATCATCGCAGATCATATTTCATCTGCAAACAATTATTGATCAGAAATACATCCACTGCAGCTTAATCAAGTTCTTTCAAACTCAAAACCAACAGAGCATGTATTAAATAATAACTAATGAACAGTCAATCAAATAAAGATTCCATCATCCAATACAATAATGCTTGAGTGTTTTCAGTGGAGGAAAAGTGCCATTTTAATCAAACCACTATATGCCACAAAGAGGGAGAGAAAAAAGGGGAAAGAGCCAAAGGAGGACAAGAAAAAAAAATAGCTGGTGGGGGATTTCTTTAAGAAAATCTGATTTTTGATTTATGGACTCCATTATAGTGGAGGAAAAACAAACAGCGTTATTATAGATTATATTAGAGCAGCACTGAAGGCTACACAGGAGATAGATAGGGAGATGGAAAAAGAGAGAAAAGACATTCGTGTTTGTTTCTGAATGCTGCAGTGATGTAGACTTCTTGCTTTTTTTTGCACATTTTTAGAAAATATTTTTAGTGTACAGCTTTGAAATGATCACAAACATCTTTGGCATGCCAGTTGTCATTATTCATGAAAATTAAATTACAATATATAAGCTTTCAAAGTTCCCAAAAGGACCAAAAACCATTATAAAAATGTCTATACTCATACATAAGTCTGTATGTTTGTTTGTGAGGAACAAACCAAAACAAAGTTATTATGCACTTAAAATCCACCAAATCAAAATCAGTGAGAGCCAAATTGAATCAGTGAGAATCCTATCAATTTGTGAACTAATCAATTATTTTTGTGGTCAAATGGACCAAGCAATTTTTTCAGAAGATACCCAGTTGTGTAATACATTTTAAAATCAACTTGAAAATTTTTACTTGCATAACAGTTTAAACTCTATTCCTCATCACTGTTATATTAACAATTATGGCACATGTACGCTGGCTCTGCTTCTGGAGGTCTATTAGAAGGCAAATGTGTTCCTGAGTAAATGTGGGTGTGTTTAAGCCAAGTCTGCATCTGCCTGGTTTCCAGGTCATCTTGTTTGTACATTAATATCAGAAGCCATCGATACACTGTGTTTTCCCAGAATTCCGGCCCTTTCGTTGTTTGTCTTTTGCTGTTTTGCTACCTTCCCTCTTTCATACACATTTCTCACAGAGTGTCTCAGAGCAATAATGCCACATCCCTGAAGACTAGCAGGGCTAACACAGATGGCCATGAATCTTTAACCACATGAAAGAACAAATGGGTGTTTCTTCAACTATGGCAACTTTGAGCCCTGTGGACTTTTAGAAAATAAACTCCCTTAAAACACTTTCCACACTCTCACTAGTCCTTTTTATTTGTCTACTAATAGTGATATACATGCATAACAGGAGACTTTTTTGTAACCAAAAGAAATAATTTCACACATTTAGCATAATTTTGCATAAAATGAAACAACATTGTGGGGAATGACTTTTCTGTTGTAGTAAACTTGCTTTGTAGCTCACCTGGTACAATGCTGCACTTGCGATATTTGATAGAAATGATAGAAAAGCTCAAACATGTGTAGGAGCAGACAGGAATGGTAAGATTGCTTCAGAAAATTAGCTTTTAACCTCATACAGTATTTCCTTTTGTCAACACTACTGGTTAGAGTTTTAGGGTAGAGTTTAGTACAGGTGCTACATTATTTTCAGACACGATACCTTTTAGCACCACTAAATGGACATTTCATTTCCGAACTGCCATACAACAACCAAAGCAAAACTGAAAACACTTTTAGCATCACTCACTGGGCATATCACTTTGAAAGTGTTGCAAAACAAGCTAGGAGCAATGTAATATTTTGCAGAAATGTTGCCACTGGCAGGTTTTCCAATGAGTCTGGGTTGAAATTGCAACATGATTGGAAATGCTGAACAATACAGTATTCTCTTTATTCCTATAGGAAGTGGAACATGTAAATCTATGGGGCTCTGCCCCTTAGCAGTGATGTAATGCATGAGAGTTTGTAGTGGTTGGGGAAATTTTGTTGCTGGAAACAGTGTTATTTTGGGCAGTCCAGCTTTTTCATATACAGCTTTCTCTTTATTTTGCCTTTTGGTGCCCACTGAGATTTTTCCTTTTTATCTTTCTGAATGTCTGTCATTTTGAAAGATTAAATCTACAGCAGCTCTACAGTGGGCTTGCTTAAAGGCTTGAGTTTTACATTTTGAACCATTCAGTAAACAGTTGACAGATGCAAACGACGGGAAACATCCTACAATGGAGCTAAAATATTTGCTTTGCATCACAGGAAAGCAGATGATATTGACTCACAAGTCCCGCCCATTGGTTGAGCCAATGTTGCCATGGTGGGCTGACTGGGATGATAAAATAAACAGAGCAATGCTATAGAGACACAGTACTTCCATCTTTTTTTTTTTTAATCACATTGTAATATTTCCCTGTAAAACAACGGGTCACACCATACTAAAAACACAAAAGTGTCCCAGTTTTGCAACAGACTCTAAATAGACCAATAAAACAGGGTACTTTGGAAAATATTCA
The DNA here is from genome assembly GCF_963082965.1 of Carassius carassius. Classification (NCBI taxonomy): domain Eukaryota; kingdom Metazoa; phylum Chordata; class Actinopteri; order Cypriniformes; family Cyprinidae; genus Carassius; species Carassius carassius. Next base: position 8,280,915 of record NC_081761.1, read on the forward strand.
TAATCAAAAACAATAAAACAAAGATCTACATGTAAGTCAATAAAATAGTTACATTTAAGTTTTCTTAAATTTAACACAATATACACAATATAATAAATGGCAAAAACACAATAAATATATAAATAAATAGTTCAATTTTATATATTAGTTCAGGTGATTAAACGGTCATCAGCCTTTAATAACTGAGGAATGAAATATGAATAATTCATTGGGTATTTTGCAAGTCTGTGCACAAATAGCAAAATCATTATTAACGCCAGTCAGCCTGCAAGGTTAATGAAAGCACTGAGCACATACATATGTAAGTTATGGAGATGAAATTAAGCAAAGTGATTGTCTGACAGCTCGCTTAATGCTGGATAAAAAGACGATTAGCTCTATGGTCAATGAAAAAAAACAACAACAAAAAAAACAACATGTGAGATAAAAGCTTTCTCGATGGCTTGTTCTTTTACTGATGTTGATTTTGCTAATGGGTGGGTGAAAAACACGAGACATGCAGCCACCTATATAATTTAGCCAATTTATTTTAATCCAGACAGTATTTTAATGCTCTTTATAAGTTTGAACCTTTCAAAAAACGCATTTTGTGACACAAGCCCGCTTCATCTAAATGTTTCGCTCAGAAACACGGTTACGTGTATGAAGATTGAGGGCTTGAGAAAAAAGCCTGTTGACTATTTAAAACAGGAGGGAGATGCGAAAGGATATAATAGATAGAGGATATGAATGGAGTGTAATTACCGTTGTCTGAGACAGATATAGTTCTAGCTCATTTCCTTAATGGAGCATCTTCACAATGGCAGCTCATGTATCCCACAGACCAGAACTCTGTTATCTAAATAAGAGCTCTACCACTCTGTCTCTCTCTACATCCCTCTTTGCTGTTTTCTTTCACAGTCTGCCAAAAGAACTCCTTGCTTTCCACTGTTACGTTCCCTTTTGGACATTTAGACCCAAAATCAAACTCATATTATGTCTCTCTATTCAACTCCTAAACACTGTGCCTATTCCTTCCACCACCCCTTTATTGACCCCTAACTCATCCTGCCAATGAGACAGATAATGCCACTTGGCAGACAGCTGCAGAAACTCTAAAGCATTAAAGGAAAGTCCTGGTTCAATACAAATTAAAAGCTATCGATAGCATTTGTGGCGTAATGACAATTATCACCAAAAATAACTTTAAACATTTTTGAATAGCACATATTGTGGGTACACAGTAAGACACTTCAGTACAAGGTATTAACAATTAAAAATACATTCACATGTCAAGAATCCCACTTAGTGCGTGTGTATAAGTGTGTGTGTGTGTGTGTGTGTGTGTGTGTGTATATACATACATATATATATATACACTAAATAAATATACTGCAAAAAAGTAAATAAACATAAATTATATATATATATATATATATATATATATATATATATATATATATATATATATATATATAAAGAAATAAATACTGTAAATGATTAACTACATTTGTACTGTAAAAAACAAAATACTGCTGCAAAATGAGCCATATTGTTATACCTGACACTGTAAAATAAAATTACAGTAATAATTACAAGCGCAAATGTGAACTTACACGCCCTTATTTTATATTTAACAGTAAATTAGAGCGTTTCCTGTGTAATTAAATTCACTTCACTAAAATATCTACTTTTGTAAATACTTTTAAGAATCCATCCATTGAAGTGGCCACCATGCATGAGAGGGTTAAAAACAACTAAGGAAACTTTCCTTTTTATAAAATGGTAGCAGCAGGAGGAGCAATTAGGGAGGAGTAAATGCAGGCTTGTGGGCAGAAATGAAGGAGGTAAAAAAACTCAAGACAACAAAAAAAAGGACAGGAAACAGAGGGTTACTAAGAGACTCCAGTGTCTTGCAGAGTAGATTCACTAAGGAAAGCTACTGTACACTCAAACTTTAATTTAAAAGTACGGGGAGACATGTGGGTGTGCAGAGAGACAGGGACTGTTTATCTCATGTGTAGTTTACAGAGCACAGACAGATTACATAGGTTTCAACAAACATACCAGGAGCCAAGACTTGTATGTTTTATGTTTTGGATCACCCACACGCAGACAATTTTTTTTTTATATATATAAACAAATACATTTAGGAACAATTTTGTATTCTAAGAGAAATATATATATATTTTTTTTTCAATTAAAGGTTCTTTAGTTCAAATGTATATGTGTGTGTATGTATATATATATATATATATATATATATATATATATATATATATATATATATACACAAATGTATAATTGTTTTTACCCTTACAATAATGCGATTTTGAAAGTAATAACGAATATAAACAAAAAGCAGAAAAAAATAATAAATAATTAGTTCTTCAGTTTGTAACACTCACCATTGAAATTATATCGCACTATGCAAAAGACAAAGTGCATAAATATAAACTGAGAGCATTTAGGATACATATCTTGCAAGCTGTAAAATTAGATTTAGGCTGCCTTTTATTCACAAAATTTCTAAATGCCACTTCCACTACCAAACAAAGTACATAATTAGTGTTGTGAATATGAACGTGTGCCCACACAACAATGCTACATATGCTCATGCTAGGGAGTTATCATTCAGTGTCAATGAAAGTTACTGATCTTATATTTAAACCTTTCCTTTGGACTGTAAATAACAATTGCAACGTGAACGTGTTGGCAAGTTAACAAGTAGCGATTACAATGGAATGTATTCTTCATTTTATGATTATTTATTTATACTTTATTATTATTATAATTATGCTATTATTATTATTATAGGCAAAGCAAAAGTTTTTTTAAATAACTTTATTAACTGTTTATTTTTTTTTATTTTTTTTTTAGGCAAACCGGTTTCAGAACGATAATAATACAGAGGAACGCAGGAACAATTTCAGTGAGACAATATGACAATAGTACAGTTGAAGTATTTTCAATGCAATTAAATGTTCATTTATTTAAAATGTTAATTGTTTATTTTCCAGATAAATAACTTGTTCAAACCACTAACCACTAGGCCACGACTCTAACCACTAGGCCACGACTCCCCTCCCCTTGTAGCTAATTATCATATACTGTAAGTTCATAGGTTATAGTTTGCAAAACTACAGTTTCTAAATAGCCTTACAAGTAGCAAAGTAGCAGGCAATGCCTCGTGTCCCCCATATACAGGCATTTTCCTAAAGACACGTCAAACTTTGCAAAACACACACACAATATTAGATGATGAATCTTCATAGTGCCAGGCTAGCTGCACTATTAAGGGCTAAATGCTAATGCCGTCAGATGCAGGATGGATAGATCCTTACAGAAACATCAGTCATTTTTTTCTGAGACAGAGCATGAGGCATCTGCACAAACCCTGCCTGAAAAAGACCTTAGCCATTAGGGTTAACATTAGCATGATGAACAACATCTCACGTCAGCTTCATTTCTGATGAAAACAAATGCAGATGAAACTGCACTTCATTCAAATAAATCTATATTATATTATTAAATCTTCATTACGTCACAGACACTCGAGCAGCATGCATCACTAGAATGCATGGGGTTTTATATAACATACTGTGTTGAGAGGTGGGAAACATTTGTGTTACTGCTCATTAGCATGTAAAAGCCCATGCATTTTCTGTCTGACTCTACTGTGCATTTGATGGAAGGATATGAAAGAGGGATGAAATGAGATGGAGGAAATAAATCTTCAGGAGAAAGAATGATAAAGGCATGATGCTTTTTGTGGGGAAGGATGGAGATTGGACGCATTTGTCAACCTATGGGATGCAGAGTGTGTGCATGCATTTGTAAGTGTGAAAATGTCATCGCTGGCCATGTTTGTGAGTTTGGGTTGAGAGAGATGCCCCTGTAGCTGGATGACAAATATCTCAATCTTTGAAAAATATGCTCGGGTGTTATTCCGCTCTCCTTTTTCAATGAGAAACACATTTTGTATTTCCTTGCCCGCTGATAAACCTGAGGGCGGTGATCTGAGACGTTAAATCGCAAACAGCCTTGGCCACATCATCCATTTCACAAGCCAACATTTATTAACACTGAAAATTGCTTGGTGACTCTGTCCAGAGGCCTCATGCCCATTTAAATGAGGGGGCACGTGGCCATAGGTCAAGACCCATAACCTTTGCAGCAATATTGGGCACCTTTGTGAGTATGTTCCTGTTTTTAACAGAGAGCATGTTGAAAAAAAAACATAGAACAATACAATAGAATTGGCTGAATGATGCTTTGATAAAGTAGCAATAATAATCGAGAAGAAACATTAAGTCCTTTGAGTTTATGAATGACTGACAGTCTTTGACGACTTCTATTCTAAATGTCCGTAATGTGCTAATCAAAGTTAAGTGTGTTGTCCAATGTTACTCCGAGGTATTTGAAACTGTCCATTATTTTGTTTGATTATCAAAAAAATTAGGTACTGGGGTAAAGGGGCACTGACTGTCCGCTATTTTGTCTTGCTGACATTGAGATTCAGGTGGTTATATTCACAACACTGAGCAAAGTGCATGACAGTGGTTTGATAGTCCATAACGGAGTTATTGTCATTGAAAAGGGCTAGAATGGATGCGTCATTGGAATATTTTAAATATTTTATGCTGAATGATGGGTTGATGTTGTCATTTGTGTAAAGTGTATACAAGAAAGGACTTAACACACAAACCAGCGGTGCTCCAGTGTTGATGGTGAGAGCAGAAGATCTGGTACTTAAGTAAAAGTTTTTATGTTTAGGTAATAGATTACAGTATTAGTCTACTCTGCCCATCACCCATTACAGATCATATACCATCTATAAAGGTGCAAAACACATTTACTTACAGATATTTGAGAATTAGATATTTCCTGATAGTTTCCACATTTGGAAATATTTTAAAATAAAACTCAAGCCTATATCAGTTATACAGTGCAATTGTGGCTGCTGTGTGTCACATGACAAGCAAGAAGAGCCCCCCACCCCTACACTCATACCCCCTCAAAATCATGAGTGCATGACGCCCCTGTCTCCGCCCATCTGGTGTCAATCTTATCACATCAAACTAGACTTAATTTCCTCTGATGAAATAACAGGCATGTCAGAAGTCTGATTCCCACCTAGCACTGGTTGTTGTTGTTAACCTTAAATGGTGGAATCAATATCACCTTGCCGGCCTCATTATTCAGTCCAGCCACTTTAACAGGTGGGGAGATGACAAAGCAATCAGCTGCAGACAGCTCCAAGCAGTCATTCTCTTATTTACCCTGCCGATGCAACAGGACCGCAATGAACCCTGCTGAAAAATGACTATTACCGGGAAGAGAACCTCACTGAAGAATTAATATTGCCAACAAGAGAACCACAGTGAGATTTAAACATAACCAGCCAATGATAAGACTGCTGCATAAATCTTGCAGAAATTCAATTCAAGAGCTATCGCTCACAGATGCAAATATTTCCACATGCCTCCAGTATAAAAAAAAACAAAAAAAAAAACACCTTAGATAGTCTTATAACTATGTGCTTAGCTTTTCACACTATGAGCCAGTCTGACTCATTTCTGCAAATAGTTTTTCAAATTAATTCAGCGATTCTTATCTGAGCATGCAGTTTAATTGTTTGTTATTTGTATCAATGAGGGGGTTTACTGTAATTAATGTAATATGTATAAAAGTTCAGTCTGTCACTTTCACACTAACTGTGATGGCAGAAGTTACTGCTAGTACCTTTTTTGGACACTAAAAATATAATTGAAACAAATGTTGATTTTATGGGTCGCACAAACATTCTGTGAAAAATCTGTAAAGTGAATAGTAACCTAAAGAATTGCATCTGCTGAATGAATCATTCAACATTTGAGATTTCGGACTGATTTGAACAAAAAGAACCTGATTAACTAATTCAGCAAAAAGGACCAGTTCAGAAGAATGTTCATTTGTAAACTGGATCACATAATGAGTAGACACACCCCTTACTGCTGATTAACTTTCACACACACACACACACACACACACACACACATATATATAAATATATATATATATATATTTATATATATAAACCTTTCATACTTAAGTAGCCTACAATAAATATCACATTATTTAAGACTTTTACTCAAGTAATGTTTTTAATGGTAACTTCAACTTATACCAAAGCAATTTTCTGGTAAGATATCAGTAGGCTACCTTTACTTGAGTATGGCTTTCAGGTACAGGTACCACTGCAGATAATCCTCATCTCTGCAGCACAGCAGCGCTGACACACACCTGCTAAGCGTAGCTCAGTTCTGCAGCATGAGAGAGACCCAAATGATGAGTAAAAAAAAGTAAAATGACAAATAAAAAGTGTCTATTTCGTGCACAACTTAAACAAACTGCAAGCTTTAGGTAGGCCTAAAGCTGTCAGCTGAGTGGATATTGGCAATATCATTAACAATTCCTGTTTATAATCATTACTAACATGTCTTCTTATCAAGATCTTAGTCTACACAGGTATATGCTGTGTTCTGTTATTGAGTGAACTTCATATTATTTGAAGTACATTTGCCATATAATAATCACAAAAAGCTTTGTGCTTTGTTATTTTTTAATAAACAAAGTATCAGCTTTAAATTATGCCAAATTTATAACAAAATTCGAACAATAAATACCGTTTTGGCGCTCCTCAATGTGGCAGGCATGATCATTTCATCACTTCAGTTCAAGCGGCAAGTGAACCCATTATATCTTTGGCTGCATCTGAAAGCTCTAAAATGTTGTCTACAGAGGCAGCATTCCAAGGCATGAAGGCATCATTTCACGTCCGAATCCAAATTCTGCTTTACCTGTCTCCGGAGGTACCTTCTTCTGATCTAATTTTGAAGGCAGCATAGATTTATCTTTGATATCCCACAATCCTGTGTGTTCCATTCCGTGATGGTTGAGCTAAAAAAAAACTAAAAAAAGATAGTGTCTGAAAGTTGTGTTTGGTGGTCAGTTTGTGTGTAAACGTATATTTCTGCAAAATTTGCAGGGGTCATAGAATCAAATCTCTGAGAGACATTAAGAATTTTGTTCATAAACCAAATATCCATGAGAAGAAACTTGTAATGCACTCTGTTCCCTGAACTTGCTTGCTTTGTGTGCTTATTAACTTTAGATAATAAAAGCTAAAATATACACACACATTTTTAATGTTTTCTTTGTGGACTTTCAAATTGTTTGAATGTTTTTTTTTTTCTTTACACCAATGAACCTCTGTGGTCTCAACCATTTATAAAAATCCCTGTAGGGCACCTAAGAAATGAAATGTAATTATTTACTGCAAGAAGAAAGTGAAAGTGGATCAGTCTGACATTCAAAAGTCACAAGGCTAGACCACACTAGCCAAAAAAGGTTCATAATGGTCTGGGAACCAACCAACAGATAAACATACACATAATGCTCTTCTTAAGAGGCTTTTTCTTATAATATCATAGCAGATGGCAAAGGTAACAGGATGACATTTTCCCAGAGGGAGATATTGGTTTGCGGAGAGAAAGAGAGAGTTAAAAAGTGAAGAGGATAATAGAGACTGTCCTTTGAGACTCTAACAGATGCATCAGGATCACAGGACCACCCTTTTCCTCCCAGCATGCTCTAGGGCAGCCACATACTGAGGGTGTGGATGGCCAGGCTGATCTGTGTAAAGGCCAAAATGTCAGAGGCTCTTTATCTCCCGCCTCCTCACTGACATATTCCCTCAAACTCTTTCGCCAGGGCTATAGGTGTACCTCTTTGCTATATGCTATCCCTCTCGCTCTCATTCGTTTAAATGTCAGCAGTGTGATCCAGGATTGTGTGCCCGAGCCCTGAGAAAAAGAAGTGAGAAGGAGACCATGAAGGAATGTTGGGAACTCCACAGTACATAGAAGTAAATGTGTTGAATTAATTGCAAACTCATGTTCAGGGAATATTTTGGTATAAACTAGTACAGTTTATGAATGAAAAACAAATGAACGAAAAGATTTATATTAAGTGTAATAAAAGTTTGCAAACCTGGGAAAAACAAAATATTTTAAATGATTTGTATAGTGCTTTACAATAAACTGTTTCAAAGGACCTTAACAGATAATAATGAAATACATGCTTTTCTTTTTTTTTTTTAAACTAACTAGAAATAAATAAGAAAAATATTTGAGTCCATTTTAAATTGTTATTTTAAATTATGATAACACTAGATTGTGTGAGAAATGTAAATAAAATACTTTTAACTTTTATATGTTAACAGTTAACACATAAAATAAAAATTAAAAATTAAATAAAGCTAAAACAAATATTACAATTTCATTAAAAACCTGAGAAATCCCTGAAGTAAACACTAAATATGATTTACATTTTACCAATTAAAAAATTACTTAATGCAACCCTAAGACACTATAACCAAATCAATTTTACTTTTATGCCAAAAATCATTAGGATATTAAATAAAGATCATGTTCCATGAAGATATTTTATAAATATCTTACCATAAATATATCAAAACTTAATTTATGTGTTGTTATATGCATTGCTAAGAATTTATTTGGACAACTTAAAAGGCAATTTTCTCAGTATTTTGAATTTTTTGCCCCCTCAGATTCCAGGTTTTTAAAAAGTTTTATCTCGAGCAAATACGGTCCGATCCTTTATCAACCAAACAACAATGGAAACGTCTCAAGGTTACGTATGTAACCCTAGTTCCTTGAAGGAACGAGACGCTGCGTCGAAACGCTTTTGGGGAACGTCCCTGACGAGACCGACTCTGAATATCGTGTGCAATCAGTCCATCGGAAAGGCGTGACGTCACGGGCGGGGTGACGTAGCGACCAGGAAGCTATAAAAGCACGTGCCGTGCAGCTGGCTTCAGCTTCGAGTAGGGAAGCAAGCGCCGGCAGGGGTGCCGGAAGTATGGCTCTGCGACGCAGCGTCTCGTTCCTTCAAGGAACTAGGGTTACATACGTAACCTTGAGACGTTCCTTTTCAGGAACTCGAGCTGCGTCGAAACGCTTTTGGGGAACGATGTGCCCACGCTGCCAGACTTCCAAATCCCTGCCTAGTGTGTAGTCAAAAGAGCACAGCTAAGACGAGAGAACAGAAGAGCCCGGCGTGGCTCGCATGTCAAGATCGTAAAATCGGACAAATGTGGAGGGCGTGGACCACCCCGCAGCGTTGCAGATGTCCAAGAGGGACACACCTGCTGAGAAGGCCTTGGAGGCCGCTATACCCCGAGTAGAGTGAGCCTTGGCCCCCAAAGGAGGGGGAAGACCAGAGGACTCATAGGAGACGTTGATAGCCTCGACTATCCAACGACTAAGGGTCTGCTTGGTGGCAGGAGAACCCTTGTTAGAAGGACCGTAGCAAACAAGCAATTGGTCTGATTTTCTCCACAGGGCAGCTCTGTGGACGTATGCGTCCAGTGCTCGCACTGGACACATACAGTTTAGCTTCTCTTGGTCTGGCTCCCGAAAGGGAGGAGGACAGAAGGCCTGCAGTACGATAGGTTGTGGTGTAACAGAGGGAACCTTCGGAACATAACCCGCTCGAGGGTATAAGAATGCTTTGGCCATACCAGGGGCAAAGTCTAAGTAAGTAGGGGCCACCGAAAGGGCCTGAAGATCTCCAACTCTCTTTAGTGAGGTGATTGCCAGTAACAGGGCAGTTTTAAGTGTCAGATGTCTATCTGAGATATCTTGTATTGGCTCAAATGGAGCTTTACAAAGAGCCTCTAGAACCACAACCAAATCCCAGGGGGGAACACGGGATCGTACTGGAGGTCTCAGCCTCAGCGCACCGCGGAGGAAACGTGTAACTAGGGGGTGTCTACCCACTGACTGACCATTGAAAGGGACATGGAAAGCAGCTATGGCCGCCACGTAAACCTTTAAGGTGGAGTGGGATAACCCCGCAGAGAGCCTGGCTTGCAAAAACTCCAGAACTGTACCAACTGGGCAGTCTGCTGGGTCAAGCTGGCGGTCTCTGCACCATGAAGTGAAGAGCTTCCACTTCAGGGTGTACAGTTTCCTCGTAGAGGGAGCTCTGGATTGGAGTAGGGTCTCAACAACCTCGGTTGAGAGACCAGCTGCTAACAGCTGTGCCCCCTCAGGGGCCACACCCACAGCTTCCACAACTCCGGGCGAGGGTGAATTATCGTGCCCTGCGCCTGTGAGAGTAGGTCTGTCCTGATCGGTATCTCCCACGGAGAGCCGTCGAGGAGCGAGACTAGATCTGAGAACCATACTCGGCCCGGCCAGAACGGGGCTACTAGTAGTAGACTCTCGCCAGAACTCCCGGGAGCAGAGCGATAGGGGGAAAAGCGTACAGACGAAGCCTCGGCCAGGTCTGTACCATATCGTCCAGTCCCAGAGGAGCTGGATGAACTAGAGAGAACCAGAGGGGACATTGCGATGTCTCCTGAGTCGCAAAGAGGTCCACCTGGGCTGTGCCAAATACTCTCCATATCTGCTTCACCACCTCGGGGTGAAGCATCCATTCCCCGGGCCTCGGCCCCTGTCTCGACAGTGTGTCTGCTCCCACATTCAATCTCCCAGGAATATACACTGCTCTGATCGAGAGGAGTTTGCCCTGGGACCACAGAAGGATCTGGTGTGCCAGCTTGTACAAGGGGCGCGAACACAGACCCCCCTGGTGATTGATATAAGAGACCACTGATGTGTTGTCGGTGCGCACCAACACATGGTGACCTCTCAGGTCTGGGAGGAAATATTTCAATGCTCGATAGACCGCTAGTATCTCTAGGCAATTGATGTGCCATGTTAGATGGCGACCACTCCACAGACCGCGGGCAGGGTGGCCACTCATGACCGCACCCCGACCGGTGAGGGACGCATCTGTCGCTAGCGTTACACGGCGACAAGGAACTCCCAGCACCGGGCCCTGATTCAAGAACCAAGGTTTCCTCCACATGTCTAAGGCATGAAGGCACCACCGCGTGACCTTGATAACTCGAAGTGGATTTCCCCTCGGGGAAAAGCCCTTGGACTTGAGCCACCACTGTAGGGGTCTCATGTGCAGCAGGCCAAAAGGTATCACGTTGGACGCAGCTGCCATCAGCCCTAACAATCTCTGAAATTGTTTGACAGTGAGTGACTGGCCTTCTTTGACTCTCTCGACTGATGTGAGGATCGACTCGATCCGAGCAGGAGACAAGCGTGCCTGCATCGTGGTCGAATTCCACACTACGCCTAGATAGGTGGTTCTCTGAACTGGAGAAAGTACACTCTTCTTGGCGTTTAGTCTCAAACCCAGCTCCCCCATGTGTGCGAAGACGACATCTCGATGTCGAACCGCCATCTGCTCTGATTGAGCTAGAATCAACCAATCGTCGATATAGTTCAGAATGCGGATGCCCTGCATATGGAGGGATACCAGAGCCGCATCTACACATTTCGTGAACGTGCGGGGTGAGAGTGCGAGGCCAAAGGGAAGTACTCAGTATTGGTAGGCTTTGCCCCCAAAAGCGAACCTCAGAAACTTCCTGTGTTGTGGAAGGATGGATATGGAAGTATGCGTCTTGAGATCTATTGTGACAAACCAGTCCTCGGATCTGATTTGAGCTACAATCTGTTTGACAGTGAGCATTTTGAACTTCAGTGACATTACTGAGAGGTTTAGATGACATAAGTCTAAGATCGAACGCAACTCCCCATCCTTCTTTGGAACTATGAAATACCGGCTATAAAACCCGGACTCCCTGACTAGAGGAGGGACCACCTCGATGGCCTCCTTCCTAAAAAGGGTATTCACTTTTTTGTTCCATAACCAGAGCCTGCAGGAGGCCGACTATTGTCTTTCCACTGTGCGCAGGACCCATTGAGATACATTGGCAGTAGTTTCCACGCTGCTAACTAATGTACTAAGGGAATCAGTCTCTCGAGACTGATCTCTGGAGTAAGAGGCCCCCGAAGGGGAGGCGAGCATCCCAGCTCCGCTACGCTCACGGGCGGAAATAACTGAGTATTGCTCGCTGGAGGCCGCTGCACCCTGAAACTCCGGCAGGGTTGGCAGACCCACCTCCCGAGGGCACTGAGGTGAGACGGGCACCGTGTAATGAGGTGGACACCGCTCTACCCCAGTAGGGGCTGCCCTCTGTAGTCGTGACTGTTTGTACGCGGAGGGGGCTGCTCCCGCCCAGCAGTCCCTCCAGTACATCTAACTTCATGAGTCAAATAACGGTCATTATATTCCTCAGAATTTAATGAAATCAAACAATCAGACAAGTAAATACGGTCTGGATTGTGATACAATACACATTGAAGTGATATATTGAACTTCTTGAAGTTAGATAACAGTCATTAGATTCCTCAGAATCTAATGCAATCCAAATTCCTCAGAATTTAGTGAAATCAAACAATCAGACAAGTAAACACGGTCTAGATTGTGATAAAGTACACATTGAAGTGATAGAACCAACTCCTGCTTATTAAATGGAGTTAAAATAACCAGACACGCGGTCGGGTATGGAAAAATTCACATCAAAACTGAAAATGATGTAATACACGCGTTGCCTCGACAGCGCGCGAATAGCTTAGTCACACAAACAATATTAATCCCCTCGGAGATTAAATAGCTGCTCACTAACACTGCCCGTATAATGACACTGTTTGTTTTATACTGTGCTTATGCAACTTTGTTTGTGCAACTAAAAGCTCGCCGACGCTCTCCGTGTCAATCTCCTCGGAGAAAGAAAGGCAGAGCGTCAAGCCCGACGCTCGGGGGGAAGAGCCGAAGCTCGGGCTTCCAAACCCCGGAATCAGGCAGATCTGGTGGGAACGTAGGAGATAAGGACGTGCCCGTCTCCATACCTTCCAGCAGATCGATCTGCGAACCCAACGAATGCCGGCGCGGCTTCGCCTCGGCGAAAGCGGAACCGGCATCGCGAGGAACGCTTGCGAAGGCTCACTTCTCGAAGAGAGCCCTGCAGGATCGAAGCGTCCGCATTGGCATTCTTCACAATGCGGGCAGTCGGCCCCCTCGAGAGCCGACTCAGCGTGCTTCGATCCCAGGCAAGCCACGCACAAACTGTGTGTATCCCCACTCGTAATGTAGCGAGGGCAGGGAGGAACACACAATCTATAACGTGGCTTGGAATCGCCCTTCATATGTTAGGTCTTTTGCTTTTGTTTTGGCATATTAAGCTGTTTTAGCGATCTTTTAATGGCTAAGGGACAGACAACAATAAATAGGACCAACAGGACAGACTTTGACATGCACACACAGAGCGCTTGCTGACAGATTCGAAGCTGAAGCCAGCTGCACGGCACGTGCTTTTATAGCTTCCTGGTCGCTACGTCACCCCGCCCGTGACGTCATGCCTTTCCGATGGACTGATTGCACACGATATTCAGAGTCGGTCTCGTCAGGGACATTCCCCAAAAGCGTTTCGACGCAGCTCGAGTTCCTGAAAAGGAAGCTTATTTATTCAGCTTTTAGATGATGTATAAATCGCAATTTCAAAAAATGTACACTTAAGACACTTATGTGGAACATGTATTTCACTCTCTTTATCTCTCTGTGAAACAGATCTGAACTGAACTTCATTACCAAATAAAAAAGAAAAAAAAGAAAAGAAAAGAATGAACAAACACCAGATGGAAAAAAAATGGAATCTGCCTTATAGTTACCATAAAAAGACATGGTTATCGTTATAGTTATTGTCCTTGGTGTGAACAATAACCATGACCTATAACTATTTTTTGACACATGCAGTACAATCTTCTCTCAACATTCACCTTGCACAAGTGCTGTTGCATATTCACTGTCTGCACAGTCACAAAAATTTGTGAACCCTCCTAATGACAAAAATTACGTGGCATGGACAGTGCACAGAACACAGACGGACGAAAAATACTTTGGGTTTCAGATATAGTCTGCAACATTTTCTGTAGTAATTACAGAGAAAGTCTACTACTTACAGAAAAACCCCAAGCTAAAACCAGCAAAAGCTGCTTTGATGGTCTTTTCTGGTTTAAGACCCCTAACCAGTCCAAACCAACCTGATCTCATAGCAATTCGTACTTACAGTGTTTTACAAGGTGGCAAATTTGTAGGAATTCATATGGAATATGAGGACCGCACCTAACTGCCCCAAAACTTAACCTTTAATTCATACAAGTGAGGTCATATGCATATCAAATTGGCTGTGAGATAGCATTGCCCAAACAGATCTTCAGCTTATCTCCCAGCCTGGCGTATTTAGCTGGTTTAGCTAAGCTAAGAAACTAAGACTAGTGGACACTTATTGGTAGCTGAGAACATAATCATATTAGCCAAAATAATTAATAAATAGAAACAAAAATTTCCATTTAGAAAATTGAAATAATATAATGATAGGAGCACAGTAAGGCACTGACAGAAGCATGACAAACTAATAAAATAAGGTCATTCAGTTTGGCCTGATAAAGCTCTGTTCTCTGATGCATTCATTTGAAAGAAAGTGACACTTCTTAAGCAAAATGTTTGTCTGCAAAAATAGCTAGAATATAAATAAAGATATCGGAGTGCTTTCAGTGTGTCAGACATTAGTGGAAAATGTTTATACTTGATGTGATGAGCTACATCTGAAACAAAATCATAGGTGTCTGTGAGGAAAATGCTCACAGAAAAAAGTTTTTAAGCTTTATAAACCATCACTTTCTGACCAACTTTCATATGCGTGTTCACTTGACATTAACATCGGCATGCTGCACCCACAATGTGAAACTTACACAAGCAGTGACACAGAAAGATAGAAGACTATTCTATAAAAGTAAACATTATTCATGTTTTCTCTCACATTCACCGTATCATTTTGGAAGACATCAATTGACACCCCCCCCCCCCACCCAAGTGGCACGTGAACTGATCACCTTATCATATCTACTTTAAGCACAAAATAAACACTAATTAACATGAGAACATTTTTGTATTTTATTTCAACTGCAGAAAGACATAAATATACGCAATATTTAAAGTTTAAGTTGACCCATGTTAATCTACTCTCCCGTCTGATTTGTTTGTCAGACAAAATGGTGGATTTGGCATTTTGATTGGTCAGATCACCTGTCAATCAAGCTTCCTGCAAAGAGTCAATTGGGTTTGTACAGGTTATCGTCAAGTTTATTTTGCATAGATTTTGATGCATCAACTTTAAGGTACAAATCTCTATGTTCATCTCAAGAAAGAAAGTCATACATCTGGGATGGCATAAAGGCAAATAAAAGATTTAATAATTTAAGAGAATCTTGGAACCAGTTGAGAAAAAAAAGAAATGTAAAGACATGATATTCTATTATTACCTCATTATAACTTACTTACTGAAACAGTCAAGGTATAAAATCTTATATGATCCTATGCAACATTAAAAGAAAATGTCATAATTTACTCACCCTCATGTTGTTTCAAACCTGTATGAACTACAAATGTATTTATTTTGTGTTTTTTTTCTTTTCTGTTGAACACAAAATAAGGTATTTTGAAGAAAGCTGGTAACCAAACAGGTGCCAGTAGCATTTGAAAAAAATCTCCAATATAATATAATATAATATAATATAATATAATATAATATAATATAATATAATATAATATAATATAATATAATATAATATAATATAATATAATATAATATAATATAATATAATGTCAGTGGCTATTAGAAACTGCTTGGTAACCAAGATTTTTTTAAATATCTTCTTTTGTGTTCAACAGAAAAGAAGTTGTTCACACAAGTTTGAAACAACGTTTCAATTTTGTATGAGCCATCTTTTTAAATTTTAAATGTTTATATTTGTCAAATGATGCATAATTCTTTTTCCGCTCCACCATCCATGAATCTTCACTGTTATTATTCACATGAGTGAGCCCACATATTTAGGTTAATTCTGCTTACATTAGCATTATTCATCCACAAGACAGACACACACACACACACACACAGTAAAGCGTGCAGTGTGACAGCAATACATCCTGGTCTCAAAAATGGGCCTTTGACGTCGGGGCAGGCACTATGCCATTGCTACAGACTCAAAGCCCTTTTGGCATGGTAGCCAGTGCGCCAGTTTCACTGAGCTGCAACACAAATGCACACATTAGCTAATACTCTTTACATACTCCCATGACACTTAAAACAGCTTTTAGCTCTCTCTCTCTCTCCATCTCTCTCCATGGTATCTGTCACATTTAAATTTGCGAACACAAACTGTCGGGCAGGAAAGAGGCAGTTTAATTACCACAACTTTTTCTGGCGCCCTACTTTAGACAACTTCACACGTGTGCGGAGATGAGAAGGAGCGAGCAGGAGATAAAGGGAGATACAGGGTGGGAAAGAGAGATATAAGATGGATTAGTAGCGTCTCTAATGACTGAAGAGGGACTGTGGGTACAGTCTCTTGAGAATATGGCTCTGGTGTTCTTCCTGTAGGAGGACAGACTGTACACACGCAACATAACTGTGACAATGTGAATTAATTTGCATGTATGCTGACAATGAACATGAATCATGAGATGCTTTAGTGTAGGTGTAGGAGGGTTTCTGTGTTTGTGAAAATAATTTCACATGGAAACTGAATTTCTAGTTCTTTTGTTTAGTAAAAACTGCTTGGTAACAGCTAGCTTCACTGCAGTTCTTAAACCGTATCTTTTCATGTTTTCCAATACAATAAAGGAATTTGTAGATGAGGATGTGGACAGACACTGAAAGAGGAAGATTAAGTGAACGATCACAAAAACTGTCAAAAACTATATAGAATAATAAATAATAAACAATAGTTATCATTTACTCATCCCATGTCATTTAAAAAAATTGGTTCTTCACACAAAGCTTTTTTATATCTTCAGAAGTTTGGAATATATAGCAAAGGGTTGCCAGGTCTGTGTAACAAAATCAGCCCAGTAACTGCTAAAAACCTGCCCAAACGGATTCAGAGGGAAATTATAAAAATTGCTCCAAATATTGTGTTCCTTTTGGGGGAGGGGGATTCCTCAATCTGAAAAAAAAAAACTATTTGCAAAAACAGTATACAAGTAACCCAATTCTGTGGGAAAAGCACAGACATGGCAACACTAATATAGCAAACAAGTCACACATGTCATTCTAAAAGTATTTTAATGGTAATTGTTTGGCGTTGTTTTAGGAGTATAAACACTGTTTTCCTTTATACGAGCTGAAGTTTTCATTTGGTTTTCATTTAAAGAACATATCATGACAACAAAAATGTTGCTTATGATGTAAATTGCTTTTTTATTTTTTATTTTAAGGATGAGATATTTCCTTCATGACAAAGATACTGATAGTACTCTAGACACCTACAGTACGTATGTCTGGTTTTACACACACACACACACACACACACACACACACACACTCACACAAACTCACGCATGTGATAACACACGTTCTTTCACCCTTCTGGCAGCAGTTCTGTTGTCCTCATTTGTAATATCTAATGAAGTCATTAAGGCTCCTCCGAGTGTGTTTATTTGCTCTTATCTTCACTTCAGATTCCTCCTGATTAACATCCCACTAAAAAAGCTCCATTCTTCAACAAAGGAAACAGACAGTTTAGGTGGTTAATGACTCTTTTATCCTCACAACTACCAAACTGCTTCCGCAAACTTCTCCCTAACAAATTATCACACATAGAGGCAGTTTTTGTTTTCGTCTGGTAATAAAGCACTGAAATAGTGCATGGAAGTCACAGAGCAATCAAAGTCATGTGAGCAGAAAAGCAATATCCCAAAGTCAGAAACAGAAGCGGAAACTAAGGACAAACAGATTTTCATAAACCGTTATTATGGGGTTAATTATTGGCAATAACTTTATTTATTGCACAAATTCATCTTTCAATGTAATTAAACAAAGAAACTAATATTTTTTCCTACTTGTATTCTTGTCTTGACTTGTATTCACTTATATGATAAGGATTTAGAATTTCTGAAATAAAATTCATTTTGATATTTATTTGGGACATAAAGTCAAAAATGTCTGGGTGATTTAACTGTCCAACTATCATAACAATGAGACAAATAGTTTAACAAAACTAAGAAATAACTTTACTGCCAAAGTAATGTAGTGTAACAAAAATGCGGGATAGATAGATAGATAGATAGATAGATAGATAGATAGATAGATAGATAGACAGACAGACAGACAGACAGACAGACAAGTAGAGGCTCCATGCAGGCCTGCAGACTTTGGCATTGAGGTTAATGAATCTGTTAAAATATTAGATAATTTCACTCTTTTATGACAAAGTTGCTTGCCCGTCACAATGATAGGTAAGGTAAATTCCACTGTAAAAAAAGAAAAAAAAGAAAAAATATATTTGTACTGGTGTTGAGTGTTAATTTCCCTCAAAGTCTGGGTGACACTTGCCGATATCACCTTAGCCACACACTCACACACACACACACACACACACACACACACACACACACACACACACACACACACACACACACACACACACACACACACACACACGCACACATCAGGTGTCAAAGGCATTCATTATGTTCTGAACATTTGCTTGAACTCACTGTCTCTCTCTCCCTCACCAATTATTACATCTTTGCGTCTGAGGCTCTGTCTTCATTAGTGCCGAGTTATGTTACATATTAAAATTAATTACCGCCTTACTCACCACTAAACCTCAGCCCTGACCCTGTCAGACCCTCACCGAGACAGACGGTCTGTGCTCTCACTCCGACCCCCTTCGTCTGGAAACCCTCATTAACTCCCAAATTTTATCAACCTGCCTCCGTGTCTCATCCTCTGATACGTGCAATCTTGTAGCAAGACTGTGTTTAAAGAAATTATTTGCACAGAAATGACAACTATGTCATCATTTACTCATATAAGTCATACCAAGTGATTTAATTTTATATTTTTATAAATACGTTGATATAAATGTATATCAACGTGTTGGTGCTTTTTTTACATTTTAAAATGACATTAAACTCTCTTTTGCACATTTGTGATAGAATATCTAAGTCAAGAATGAAGGATTTCAGAGAACCCATCCAGCTGAATTGAAGTCGACATGAAAATCTGACTTTTTCCATGGTTAAATGCTATAATCAGGTCCCCAGTGCATCTACCAACCCAGAAAAATGTGAAAACAACAACCCATTAATAGATTTTCTCTGCAAACAACGAGCTGCTCAGATTTCGCTTTCCCCGAGATGTAGAAAGGGCATCTAATTTTAATATTACCATTCCTTAATCTGCAAGTTTCCATCCATGATGCTGCCATTGTGTTTTTGAAAGCGACAGTCTAAAGCTGGGATTTCCTGAAGGAACAGTTGAGTATGGATGACTCTGTGGACACACTGAGGCAAAATGTCCAAGGGAATTTTCAAAGGGTGAAGGAGTAATTCGAGTTAGGGTGTGCTGTCTTACCAGCTTGATGGATGCAAAGTAGCTTACTGGATGCTGAACTTTGTTAATAAATCATTTTCAATTTGAGAGGGAGCATCAAACTGTCAATGCTAATGAAAGTGATTTTTCTAACTTTCACAGGCTCTCTGTGTCCGTGTGTGTGAGAGAAACGGAAGACTTGTTAAGAACTGTGATGGCAGTTTATGCATGTCCTAGTGTTTTATTTTAGTGTGTATGCATGTGTGTTTGTGTTGAGCTGTGTGCAACAGTAAACCAGTGACAGTGTTTGAAGTTGACAGATACTCTGATTAACGCACTGACTTTCTTCTTCAAAGTTTCTGTCAACTTCCATCGCTCAGGTACATGCATCACCAACATGAAAGGCTAAGTTCAATTAGCCAATCAGTGCATCTGAGGCCTAGGCTTAAGGGGAAGAAAAAGTCCCTATTTGACAAGAACAAAAAAGGAATTGCAGAATACTTTTAAGAAGTTAAAGCTGTCCCTCTATAAAATTCATGAGATAAAGTTCCCAGAGTTCATAAGATCCTTCCGGCAGAGATATATTCTTTCAGATTCAGTTCATACACAGTTCAGAATGCAATCATTAATAGTTAAAAACAAACACCACAATATTCTCTTCAATAACACTGACTTGTGATTAAAGTATATATCATTTGGCCCACAAGTTTGGACATTTTCAGCCAAATATTCAGTTTGTTTAAAGTCTAAATTTAAATATTAACTGTTATATCATGGGAAATTGATTTTTCTTAATACTGTGAAAATTTGTCTGATTAAGTATGCAACAAAGTGTAACTTTGAAAAACGCAGCATTTCCCCAAGTCTAAAAAGAAAGTCAAGAAAATATGCATGTAAAAAACAAAAAACAAAACAAACAGGCAAACAACTAAATAAATGTTGCAAGATATATATGTAAAGCAGAGCTATACATAAATATGAACATCATGTCAGTTTCAAAAAGTTTATGTTTACATTCATAAGTGTGTTTGAGCTACTTTTACCTAGTGCAGCAGTGCTCAGTTACAGTATTCAAGCCCCCAGCTCTGCATATTTTGCATGTCTCTCTTTGGAAGTGAGCTCCGTGCATTAACTGTGTTCCCATTGACGTTGTCTGTACACAGTGCTCATTGCTCTCTACTGCCTGAGCAGGGGAAATCTGTTGAAGTTTGTGAATTGGCACTGCGCAACGTCTTCACACACAGACAAGTGTGACATCATATACCTCTGTAAATAAATACAATTTAAGTCCCCATGAAATCAAAATGAAAGTTTTTTTGGGTGTTAGCATCAATATGTTAGTCTTAAGGTTATATATAAGGCAGTGTACCCAAAAACAGTGACAAAATACGCATTTAGAAAATATAAGCATTCAAAGCTTGAAGTGCATCTATCTCTTCTGCCAAAACGGCTCAACAAATGTTTTGATGCCATATCATACTTCATCTTCCCATTAAATCTTCTGACCAATCAAATGCTCTCTAGAATCCGAAGTTCCCGCCTCCTGCACTAAAACTATAATACTGAAGCACCGGCTGAGATCAGTCACTTTTTCACAGTGTAGTGTTTCCTGTACAGTGAATGCCTTGTAGTGCACATTGTGGTGACATAAGCAGACATAATCAAAATGCTATTGGCTCCTTTAAAAAGGAGACAGGGCTGCTTGATAAGTCCCGCCCTCTCTTCCTGTTTCAGTTTAAATTACGTCACCACATCTCGCACACTTCAATACACTTTGAATGGAACATACATGTTCATATATGCTTCAAACTGGAATCATGGCGGAATATCCTGTGATGTCCACTTCGCAGGGCACTTACATTCGAGTAGAACAAACGTCTGAAGCGATAAGAGAAACATACAAAATGTGCAGAGCAGGGGGCGTAAGGACTGGGATTGAGAACTCCTGGTCTACTGATTTATATTCAGTTCAGTTCAAGGGAAAGTCTTCCATTCTGTTCCCTCCAGTGTTTATTAATGCAGAAATCTTACAAAGCATTTTATTGCTAAGATGATTGAGATTTAGAAAATGGAGAAAACAACAGAAATTAAAGACAGATGAGACAGAAGCTTTTACATAAGGCCACATCCTAAAAATATTTTTCAAAATTAGACTGCACTACTCAACGTGTAGAAACTGTAAACAGTCTACATGATGGAATAAAGCATCTATATAATAAAATATTCAAAATAGAGAGAGAGAGAGAGAGAGAGAGAAAATATTTTGCCACTTGTTATATCTGCTCATGGATTGTGAGGACAAAAACTGATTTATATGGTAAAGATTTTTCTTTAATCACTTGATACTTTGTGTCAGATGTAAATAGGTAAACTTTCTTTGAAGCAAGTGCTACTCTAGATCTAATGGTGCATACTCTTTCATCAACTCGCTCTCTTATCCATCCTGCTGGAGTGTGTCTTCACTGTATGTCCTCTTCAAATACACATATGCACAAGTATACCCGAATGCATAAAGGGACTTTTAAGTGTGCTCAAATGAGACGGGACAAGAATATATAGTACGGCACATAGAACAAAACTAATGGTCCATTTACACATCCTTGAGGCACCCCCGCAAAAATGTACCGAAAGAGACACTCTTTGCATTAATTGTAAAGGGAGATCAAGCTTTTATTCAATTAAATACTAGAAAATTATGTCTTTAGAGGAGTGTAGCAAAAGTTTTTTGACCCATACAATGTATTTTTTGCTTATTGCTTCAAATTAACCTGTGGTACCTAAGACTGGTTTTGTTGTCCAGGGTCACATATAATGAAATATTTGTGGTTTACATTGCTTGCAAAAAGTTTAGTCTAAATGTGTGGCTACTTTTGAACAGCCTTTTGTTTGTTTGCTTGTTTGGTTTTTGTTTTTGTTTTGTTTTTGCCAAGGGAGTGATGCAGGCAAATATTTTAAAACAGCAGGGGCAGTGGTAGATCATGCCAACCAAACCCCTTGCTTTGAATGGTCATTTTAAAAAACAAGACAGAGAGACAGATAACATCAAATGTACAGCAGAGCAGAGATGCATCAATAATATAAATCGCCTATAAAATGCTAGTATTTTATGTGTGTACATGTATATTTGAAGAAGTGAAATGGGAGTCTATGAGGAATGAATGTGTTTTTGTGAGGGTATTACTACGTGTGTGTACCTACTTAACCATATTTTGGGGACATAATTTGTACCCAAAAGTGAGCTTAACCTGACAAAATCTAAAAAAAAAAAAAAGCACCGTATTGTGACGTCCTCATTTGTAGAACTGGCAATTTTTTATTTTTATTGTAAAAATGCAGGAAGTTTTCTGTAAGCGATAGGTTTAGGTGTAGGGTGGGTATAGGGCAATAGCACATACAGTTGGTACAGTATAAAAACCATTACCCCTATGGAATGTCCCCATTTAGATAGCTAAGTAAATGTGTGTGTGTGTGTGTGTGCGTGTGTGTTTAAGGAGGGAGGTGGGGGGCGGTTACCGAACTCACATCTTCCGCAACTTGATTAACTCTCGCTCTGGGGAAAACTGCAAGTGAACCATTTTATTTACAGATTTTGAATTTTTGTTCTCTCCCAGCTTATACTTTTTCCAATCAGCACCTCAGAGGGCAATAACAAAATATAAATATAAATAAATAAAATACTAAGAACGCTTATGTGGTGAAAAAAAAGCCTTTGAGTAAATTTGAGTGAGCCATGAGGGAATATGGCCTCCAGAGAATTTCAAAAACTGTGTGAGCGCGTGTGTAGGCGTGCTTGCCTTTTCAAAGCATCCAAGCAGCCCAGAAAAGTAATTACTCTTTCTGCAGAACAGAATGAGAACAGAAACGGTGTGTGTGTGTGTGTGTGTGTGTGTGTGTGCGCGTGTGTGTGTGTGTGTGTGTGTGCGTGTGTGTGTGGGAATTTCTGCTTTTCAAAAACACTGTTCCCTTGCAGACAGGCACACACACCCCCACAGACGTAGACAGAACAGAGTGCTGATCTTTAAACTTTTAGCATACCTAAAGGTGATAAGGCTTCATAATAGCTATAAACTGCAATGTGTGTGTGTGTGAGAGAGAACGAAGAAAGGGGAGGAAGCGCACAGAGAAAGAGCGAAACATTTTAACCCATCACTGTATAAGTTTTTAATCTAACTGTTGTAAATCTACAGTATGTGTCACTGGAATTTAATGTGATTTGTCAAGTTGTTTACATTTGAGTGTATAATGACTAGTGGACTTCCATAATGGTACAGTAAAATACTATAAGAAATCTTTATTTAAAAAAGCATCTTGAGGAGCAACAATCACCCTACTAAAATTGTAAGGAAAATTCTATCAGTACCGTGCACCGTATACAAATCTCTATACAAATTCTGTAAGATTGTATTGTGTATTGTTGCCAGCGTATGCTGAATAGAAAATTGTATCACAAAATACAACATGCTTGACTTGACCTTCCTTTTCCAGTGTGAAACATTAGCATAAATAAATAGATAAATAAATAAATAACCCTACATTTTTCACATTTACTTTTAGACACAAGTGATCAGACTGCTGCTAAGACATTTTTTTTTAGCATAATGCATACCGCTCACACACAATTAGCAAAAAACAGTAAAAGTATAAAATAGTAAAAAGTATGCGGTTGGCTGTATTATGCTACTCAAATAAATAAATAAATAAATGCAAATATAAAAACATATCATAATACTACAGCTGCAGGATTTTATATCCACAAAGTCAGGTTTTATGAAAAAAAAAAAAAAAAAGTCTAAAAAATAATGAGATAAGCATTTTAGTTTTGGCTAACTTTGTCAGCCCTAATAATAATAATAATAATAATAATAAATTATAATATAATATATATTTATATTATCTTTGCAAACATATATATATATATATATATATATATATATATATATATATATAATTTTTTTTAAATGTTTGCAAAAATGCTTTCAAGATCCAAAAGTAAGTTAAAATAAAATAATCTGAGTAGAATGTGCTGCTTGTCCAGGCATAATGCTTTAAAACTATGATCAAAAAATCACTTTGCTTTGAAAAGCTCAAGCCAACAGCCACTCACTAAGTGTCACTCCCCCACCCTCTCTCATATAATCCTCTTCTCTTCCTCTCTTTCAATCACAGCTTTCTTCTGAGTGACACTTAGTCAGCCTTCTGCTCATGGCTCAGGTCTTAAAATTAACCCAACACAGTCTTAGTGCTAACACATGCAATTTTTAAGTATTCAAAAACAGCTAAAAAAAAATTAAATAAATCTCAACATAAACACAATTACAAAAGCATATACAGTATGTGCACTCACAACAATACAAATATTCTCTGGGGGAACAAGAATGTGTTAAATTAAGGTCGGATGCCTGACAGGCAACCAGTTTTTTGGATATATGTGTGCGTGTGTGTGTGTGTGTGTGTGTGTGTGTGTGTGTGTGTGAGAGAGAGAGAGACAGATAGATGCTTTGACAGCACTCCATCTCTGCCTCTGACATCAGCAAATTTTCCAGCTAGACCCTTAGAGACAAGCTTTAAATATCCCTAGGATCATACATATACACTGTGACACACACACACAAACTCTGATGGTTCCTGTGCTTATATGGCTGATTATACAGGAGAGATCAAAAGAACACTCTGAGTTTAATCTCTGTCAAAGAGGGAAGAGGGTGTCTGTCGCTGTCAATCTCTCTCCCTCTCTCAGGTACGTACTGTACATGCAGCCTCGCATCACTTTTACATCCAGAAAATTTCCAAATGCATCATGTTGTCAACAATAACAAAAATCATCATTCCCTGCATTAAAAAGTGTCTAGTCTACCCAAAGGATAACTTTCTTGCTCTGAGTTTGAGCTTTCATAGCTTATGAGACTTAAAGGGATAACGTTAAAAATCACAAAGTAAAAAAAAAAAAAAACTAATGAAAACAAACTACTACTAATGTGAGTGATAACACATCTCCTGTGAGATCACACAGTTGAATGATGGTAAAAATATACAGCAAGTCAATGCTGCTTTGAGTGATTTCACTGCTCTATGACTGATTTCTGCACCCATTCAGTGATACAAATAAATACATTTAAAAGTCAGAAATTGTCCATTGTTTATTCATGCACTGAAAATTGTTCTTCCTTTCCATATGTGATATGCACTGCAGCAATTTTTTTAACAAAGGCTTGCCTATCCAGAATGTCAATTTTAGCTTGCCAGCAAACTGATTCCTTGTCAAAATAGAATGACTTCTTTATAGCTCTATACACTTAAAACTGAAAAGTCATGCGTTGTTTTTTTTTCTTTCTATATCTATCTATCTAGACACCAAATACTGTATTTCAGGATGTCCCCAAATAATAAGATCTATAAACTGAATGTGGATAGAATATCACTGATTATCTAGATAATTTAGAGTAATGTTGACAGTTTTCTTGTAAATTCTCAGAGAAAAGGAGGGACGAACAAAGGACAGGAAATATCAGTACAAAAGTTACTTTTAGAATGATTTCAGTCTCTCATGAGCAAGAACCACCAAAGTGGTCTTGGGAAATGTTGTAGATAAATAAAATTAATTTAAATTACGGTTGCACTTTATTTTACAGTACGTGTACTTACATGTACTTATAGTGTACTTACAGTGTATTTATCTAAGAAAGTTCTGGTAATACAAGGTAACTACATGGGGTAGGGTTAGGTTTAGGGGTAGGTTCAGGGTTAGTACCTAGTTATTACATAGTTATTGTAATTACTATAATAAGTATAGTATGTACATGGGGAACAGGACTGCAAATAGTTCCCTGAACTAGTCACACAATTTATTTTTAAATATTATGGAATAAAAGCTCTGTTTCATTTCCTTTTTGCATGCAACACAAAGAATATCAACATTTCCAAGTTGTGTCTACCTTTACTTTTGATGTCGGCATTTTCTAGGCCATTTTATCATTATTTTCCCATCCTTATGTCTTTCTATACCTGAATGGCTTTCTAACTTGTATGTCATGTATGTAAAAAAAAAATGAAATAAAAAATAAACAACTAAATTCTGAAAAATATTCACATGGAATTTTTTATCAGAAAGTTCAAACATACTAGTACTGACAAGCTTCAAAATAACAATAAGTATACTAAATGAGAAAGTGAGTTAAATTTTGATTCATGAACAAATTCGAAATCTTCCTGCAAAAAGATTTGTGGACAAACTGTTCTGCACAAATTATGAACCCACGAATGACTGGGAAGAATTTTCAGTGGTGACAAATCAAGATTTTGCCATCTACAAACCAGTAAACTACAAATGAAAAATGGAACACTGCTAAACTACAAGAACAAAAACAACATTGGCAAAATGCCACAGAGTGTGTGTCATCACGGTATTTGCAGTCGCCAAGTCACTTGTTGTTAATACTCAGGTGCAAATGAACCGCAAGAAAGGTTGTGTCGCCATGGAAACACAAGTGTAATTGAGGTGACCATTGGAGGTTAATTAGCTCAATAAAGAAGCTGGTGATTTAGTGGGTGGGTTGAGAGGAGAAGACCTGATGTCAACTTTCTGGTTAGCAAGTTGGAGTTTACTGTGTAGATTAAAACACGCACAAATACATTTACACGGCCATTTAATTTTACACAGTTCACATAATGGCTATATTAGGAATGGAACGCTATCATACTGCTTACTACAGATTGTGCAGAACACAGTACTGTTACTGTTTTAAAATAGTAAAGTCAGTGCTGTTCGACCTATATCAAAACTCACAATGTTGCTCAAACTAATTCAATGAATGATACTATAATATAATTGAATTGCAAAATCATATAAATTAACTGAAGCGAAATCATTACATGATGTTTCCTAAACATTACCTCTGCCATCCACTGGTAAGTCATAAAATAGTCCATACAATATGCTGTATTTTTTGTGTGTGTTCTATTTAAACATGCTACACAAATGATCAAATATTTTAAAAAGGGGTTTTCTTTGTTGTACACTGTAGAAATTATTTTTAGATTTACCCTTAATTCTTAAGTTTTAACACTTTGTAAAGATTAAGCTTCTCCTTTTTCCTTTCACTGACTAAAAATGCTAATTTTAGAGCCTACACACACATATATATATATATATATATATATATATATATATATATATACATATATATTGTCTCCTATTAATGGAAATCACCTGATAAAGCTCCAGGAGATGATGTGAGAAAATAAATAAATGTAGAAAAAGAGCAGGTTAGTTTTAACATACTGCAAGCACAAAGCCTGAGGGAAAGCCAAATGTTTATTACTAAATAAATTCACTTTTATCAGCAACACAATAAATTTAACAAAGGGAGGCAAAGTATTCAGTAGTGATGTTGCTGTGTGAGAGAGATTGTGTATGTGTATTATTTTGAACTATGAAATATGTGTATTATAACTGAACAAAACATCCAATAACATACAAAAATGTGTATAAAATGTCTTAATGGTGTCCTTCAGCAAGAGTTAACCATAAACTGAAGGTAGATAGTCCTTATTTGTCTTTTAAAAACACTAATAAACTGATCACCTTGACTGACTGAACTACACAAGCTAAAAAACATTAGCAATTATACTTAAAGAGTATTTCCAGGAGGAATTTTGAAAGAGATTTTTGCAGGACTTCTTATTAAAGTTTCAGAATGCAATTTCAGCGTAATATGTTTTTTATAGGATTAGCTCTAAAAAAAGGGAACTAATCCTCCATTGATAGCGTTCTGTACCTTTTCTCTCTTCTTCCAAGTCAGAGAAGAACAGAAAAGGGGGGGGAAGACAATGGAAAAAGAGTATGAATGTTCTTTGGTGCCAATTCAGACTTATTTTAGAATCAGTTAAAGAGGGCCGGGATTGAGAGAGTGAATGAAATAAAAGCAGGTTGAGAGAAAGAAAAGCTGCATACAGAACAAGGCCACCTCTCATGCGTGCAGCGTCCTTCACACAGTTTAAATGGGCTGGCCACTCATCCATACCAACACCAGAGTGAGAGTGAGCAAGAAAGAAGGTGAGGTTGCTGCATTTTTACACAGAAAAAAGGGCTGAAGTTTTGGTGAAAAGTAGATGACCTCTTCTATAGTGCCATGTTCTTGTTTTTAGTAGAGAAGAGGGAGCGATAGCAATGAGAGAGAGATAGCTGAGCCAGTTTACTGTATACGCTCATGCTGAAAAACTATTATACCATATTTACATGATAACACCTCTTATCATCCATCACAAACAATCCATATCATCCTATGATCCATCCAGCATGCATCACCGGAAACGTCAGCTTCCACTAAACCACCATCTAAAGCACAACGCCTTCAGTTTATCATCTTTAGAAGCTGAACATTTAGGACTCTGTAATGCTGCCATATCAATTTTTGAAATTACATGTGTTGCAGAGCATTTACAGTGGCATATGGGGTTTTAATCTATTCCTGAGAGCATAATTATCTCCTCGGTTCTCATTCACTCTTATTTTCTTCACTAGGTGTTGAACTGCTTCTCTATGGTGCCAGGGAGGTGACATGGTAGGCTTTCTTAGTTTTGTCATGGCCACGACTTAATAACTCGTGGGAACGTGATAATATGCCATGGTAACGAGATATTAATTTGTGGGAACATCATATTTCGCGTAAACAAACCTGTGTGACCATAGCAACCCGGGATTATCAGAGATGGATTCATTAATACTTTATTTTGAATTAAGAAATTATTATAATATTTATTATAGAAATTATTACATTATTAAGTTATTATATTAACCATAGGCCTTGACTGTATTACATGTGATAGTCAGCATTCAATTAAGGTTTATCATAAATAAATGTTACATAAAGTGCATAATATAAAATAGGCCCTACAAGAAAACATTTTTATCCACTGATTTGCATAAAATAAAGAAAAAAATAAATATACCATATATATATATATATATATATATATATATATATATATATATATATATATATATATATATATATATATATTCATATATTCCCAAACTACATCTGAAATGAACCACCTATGAAAGCATCCGGAATTTTGAACTATTTCTCTTCTGGAAAATAGCCCAAAATATTGATGACACAACTTGTTGGCAAGAGAGCATATACAAATAAAAAATGCTCTCAGATATAATACTTCCAATTGCAACTATTCTGGAAAACTGTGGCTTGACCAGGCCATGACGCAGACTAAAAGCTACTGGCAATTCATATAAAGAACAAGCCTGGCAATCTGTCTCGCCCTACAGTAACTTCCTGTTCATTAAACTATTTCATGCAGTCTTCTACAATAAAATTCACACATTGAAATCAAGCTTAAATATGACTTTTCCAAAAGGGTAAAATGAAGAACTTCTGTGGGGGTGCCTCTCCAATCTAAAGCTCCACAGCGCTGAGAAATCAGAGGAGTAGTGGGGTTTGTCAGAAATGAAAAATGAAATTGATGGTGATATTCGGGTGCTGTTGTTAATGTGTACTTGTGTATTCACTGCAGAGGAACTGCTTAGTGAAGAAAAGGCAAAGTTCAGTCTCACACGTACTGTTCAAAACACACTCTTGAAGATAATAGAGTATGCCTGAAGACATCCACATCGGGAAAGAGTTTTCCTCTAAAATGTGGTTATCGATGTGGGATTTAAGAATACTTTCAAATAATCCACAAAAAGAGTGAGAAACGTCAGAGCACTTTGCTTTAAAAAAACACCTTAAAATATTTGAAATATGAATGCAGGGACTTTTCTTGCATGTTCCTTGTTGTCATCATGCCCACATTTATATTCACTGCAATCTGCTGAGCCTGTAATTAATTTCTAATTAATTTCAAACATGCTGAACATTATATTTGCATTCTGTAATCTGTGTCTAGCACTTTACATAATGACTCGCACTATTATGTGTGTTTGAATGGTGCACTTCACTTTTCATGTGGTTGCTGTCTTGCAACTGAACTTCCCCTCAGAAAGCAATACAATATTGATAAGTTATAGAGTATATCTGTCTATCATCTGTCTTGGTCAAACTGGTCCGCACAATTCCCACATGCATTAGCTCTTCTCTGATATTCTCTGTGTGAGAGTTACCTGGTCTGACCTTCAAGGAAGCCCAGGGTTAACTATATGTGCTAATGGCCTCCTTTTATTATTTTATTCTTAAACCGAGTTACTGCTTCAGTCAATACAGTGTGCTTTGCCTGCATTTGCTCACGTTGTGTTTATTACTGTGTGTACCAACAATACGCTCTATTTACCACAGGCCACCTACACCACCTCTTCATACTGTGGGATGAAAGGACTTCCTCTCATTTTTCTCTTTTTCACTCTTCCATATTCAGCATGAGATCTTCAGGGCTACCAAAGAGGATCTTCTCTGGCTACATAAGGCATTTCTCTTTTGGGTATTTGATAAAATAATAATTTGATAATTCTTCAGTAAATAATAAATGGCAAACAAACATTATTTCCCATTTTATACTGTATCTTGTTGTAGCTAAGCACAGCCATGAGTGAAATGTTTAATCATACAGTGACACCTACAATACATGTAAAATGTATGAATGCATTTGAACCAAAATATCACCAAATGCCATTTGTTAAGTAATGATACCACAAGAACATTTATCAAGAAATCCACTTAAAAAAAGGGGTTGGTGTAAGTTATAGAGCAATAGATACTTTGCGGGTGTCAAAAGTCAGTAGAATGCCCTTAAATATTCATAGAAGCACCACATCTTGCCTGCCTTAAAGGTATACTGTAGTTCATCAAAGTTGTTCTGTAGCCGGATTTCCATTACAGACTTTTGCGCTATCTTATAAATGTTTATTTAAAAAAATATATATAATTATTACGAAATAGTATTTAAACTTTTTTTTTTCTCTTCCTCTCATGATAAGTCACAGCAATGGAAGTTCACTTAAAAAAATATCTGTAAAAAATAGGGCACAATATACTGTAGGGCTCCACGATTATGAAAAAACAACAACAACAACAACAACAACATAATTGTTGATTATTCCCTTGAAATTGTAATTGCGATTATTAAATAGGATTATCACAATTTATCACAATTGAATGATGTTTATACCATTGTTTGATGCAACTCTATGACAATTTTTTATATGAAAATAAACAAGATGAACACTTTTAATCCTTTTCTATAATATTAAGCCTCAAATGTCAACTATACATTGGATTGGTTTCTTCTTTAAATTATAAAATATATGAATGGTATTGTAATGTAATACTAAAACTAAAAATTAAAATAATGGGTGGGGGGGGGGGTTAAGATAACACGTAGAAGAAAGAAACATATCTTAAGCATGCAGAATAACATAAGTGGACTTTGAATGATTAATTGCCACTTTGAATGATTACGTAATTGTGGTATCCATAATTTTTATTGCGATTAGAAATTTGATTAATAGTGCAGCCACAATATACTGTATAATTTGAAGGAAGGATTTGAAGTTTTACCAGTATTTTGAATTTCACACTTCATTGTATTGTGTTTTAATGTTAACAGAAATGTCCGTAAAATGAATGGATAATGTCATGTGTAATGAGTTGCCAGTACTTTTTCTGTTATCTTACGGATTTATTTATTTACTATGTTTGTAGGTTTATGTATATCACAGCTACTGTACTAGCCATTATTTAAATCCTGTTTATGTGTGTATCTTTAGCAAAGCAGTGTGGAAAGCCACTTCTGGGACGCTTCTAAAATGTTCCGTAGAGCAGTTGATATAAACGCAAGCATTGACTCAAGTGGCCGCAATCAGCTCCGATTGCCGTGTCGGTAAATAAGGGTTTATCCAAGCATTAATGACAAAGAAAGCCCCATACACTTCAGAGCAGCCACATTTCTTGGAGGTTATAGTACGTTAAACAATAACCGTGTGACTTGCCAAAAATCTGATTCCATAGTAGGGCCAGTATGCTGCATTAGTTAATGTGACATTGAACTGTTTTCATATTACATTTCTTTACACAACTCATTGCTATCTACAATTAAATAATTTGTGCTGTGACTTTAATTGCTGCTCTCATGTTGTCGACAAAATACATTCAATTTACAATGCCTGTCGTAACTGGATGCTTCATCCACTTAATTCAGTTGTGTACTAGAGAGTCTTTCACATTATGACTGTACTTAGCAATAGGAGTAAATAAGGATAGGCCGCATAGCACGATGATCTATGAGTAAATTAAAGAGGCAGTCTCCGTGGGCCAAAGATAAGAATCGTATTTCCATTAGGTCGATTGCAAAGAGTTCCAATAGCATGAAAAATGTGTTTCAGGCACTCTTCCTGCCTCTCCCTCGCTCTGTCTTCCTTGCAGCGCACAGGATCTGGACGCAAAAAGTGCATTGTTTCATCATAATGGAGATGTTAAACTCGATGAATATATTTGTATTATGCGCATTCATTAAATCCACCTCCGTGCCTGCGTGGGATAATTAAACGGTGAGGTGCCTGGAACAAAAGCCGGACACAAAAGGACACAAACTTCTTAATGACTTCAGCCAAAAGCTCTGTGTTGCAGGGTTGCGCATGCTCGAATCCATCCATCCCCCTGCTGCTCCCGCAGCAGACCCCTGACCTTGTCCTAAGTTAGTGTAATTAATTAAAATCTGGAGAGGCCTTGATGCCTGATGGATTGTTCCTTCTTGTTTGTTAAAGCAGTAATCGCAGAGTAGCGTATCCCCCTGAAGCTCCCTGCCTCTTTCTATATATATTTATTGTCATGTCAGCATTGGAGTCTCTTCAAGAGTAGCTTCATTACATAATAACATTAAAAAACGGACCAACACACACAAAGAAGCTATTTCAGTATGGACATCTCTTAAACACAATTATTTTTATAGGTCTACCAAATACCCTTAAAACAATAGTTCACCCCAAAAATTTAAATTAGCTGGAAACTCACTCACCATCAGGCCGTCCAAGATGTAGATGGGTTTGCCTCTTCATCAGAATAGATTTGGAGAAATGTAACATTACATCACTTGCTCATCAAAGAATCCTTTGAAGTGAATGGGTGCCAGAATGTTCAAACATGTGCCAATGTTTCAAACAACTGATAAAAACACCACAATAATCCAGAAGTGGAAAACTGTGTCCATCATTAATGGATTTCACTTTAAAGCACTTTGTCCATTCAAACTGTTTTGAGCCATTTTTACTTGAAAATAATACTTGGTCTGTGCATATTTCTCCCCTGTTTCAGACAAAACTATTGTTTACAGATGGACTGAAGCCATGTGGATTACGTGTGGATTGTTGTGATGCTTTTTATCAGCTGTTTGGACTCAAAATCTGATCGCACCCATTCACCGCAAATGGATCCATTGGTGAGCAGGTGAAGAAACAAGTCTACCTCTTGGATGGCCTGAGGGTGAGTTTACTTTCAGCAAATTTTCATTTATAAGTGACCTATTCCTTTAAAACCTAACCATCACAGACCTGCTACATTGTTAGATGTAGTTAGAAAACCACTTGAAAGGTAAAGTGTAAAATCACCTAGTATAAACACTTACCATTTTTATTTAAAAGTAATAGAAGCATGCTGTAAGAGAGCACCTGACCTTGAAGTAAGTGTTCAACATTGGTTACATCCATTATTAATCCATTAAACTAATTGTTGGAAGTTCAGGGTTGCTCAGTAGGAATCACAATGGTGCAACAGTCATATTCAGAATCAAGAACACCCACACCCTCAACTCTCAATCCTACACAAGCATGCATCCAAAAGAGGATTCGCTATTCATCATAATCTCACTTATGCCAAGCGAAATCACAGAGAACCCACTCCAAAAGCCAATTAACCTGCACATTCATGCAATCAATGACAGCTATACAGATCCTACACCTTGGGCGAGAATGAAATCTGTACTGAAGTCTTATGCGGTCAAACACTCACTGGCTGTTGTGAGTGTAATAGCCCATTTAACAGAGAATTGGTCCAGCTTAGTGTCAGTAAACTTTGACTTCAATCTCATTGTTCTCACATCATATTTGAACAACACTGTTATTCCACGCTGAGTAGTGTGAGGTGGGATTTGGGAGGGATGAGTGAGGTTTAAATCTTTTAAAGAGTTTGATAGTCACTGCACAAAATCAAACACACCAAGGCCCATCTCATTCCAGACATCGTTTTACAGAATAATGTTGCTGAGAAAGAGAAAGTGAGTCAGAGATGAAAAGAGAACAATTATTGGTTGGCTCCTGGCAGAATCGGCAGATGCTCATCATGTCATATCTTGGCAACCATCATTTCATTTCTCAAAATGGCACAATATCATTACCTCTGTCCTCTTCTCCGAAGCAAATGCATGAGTGCTGATTTTAAGTAATAGATGTGTTTGTTTAGTGAGTAAGGTCAAGGAGGAAGAGAAAGAGTGGTATAGTCCCACACCCATCATCCTTCTGCCATGACTTGTTGATTGATTAATGGAACACAAAACACTCCATCTGAAAAAAAGAAAGATCGCATGAGAGAGACAGAGACATGCTGTCAACCAAATAAAACCTACAAATCTTCCATTTCTCGCATTTAAGATCTTAAAGGTATAGTACTACACTCAAAAAAATCTTCTCTTTCTTTCAAAAAATGAAAGTTAGTGTTGTCCAGTGTTTTTGACACCTTTGCCTTTCACTGTTTTGCTGTACAAAAACAAGTATCCTTAACTGTGTTACAGAACGATAGTAAGTCACACCCGTTTGATATGAGCATGAGTAAAGGATTCAGGATTTTCACTGAAATATGTGTTTCTTGTTAATCAGTAGTTGCATTCGGACACAAAGCAAAACTTGGGTGGCCTGCTTTAAGTAGTGTGAGGGTTTTTGCTTGTGGATAAAAAAAAAAAAAAAACAAAAAAAAATTCAAATATTTGCAAATAATGAGTGTTGTCCAGGGCCGTGATTTATAAATGCTTGCTCATCAGGGAAACCATGTTTTCCTCTTGTTCTGTCTCTCTGTGGTCTCTAAAAGTAAGCTAATGAAACAATTCCAACTCAGATCAATATTTCAATTGCATTTATTAATTTATTTGATAAGTAGCCATGCAATAGGTTAAATATTCTAATAAATACAGTCAGTAGGGCATAAATAAAATAATAAAAAATCCTTTAGGGTGACTGTTCACCCAGTCAGGGTTTATTTAATGACCGTCTGACTGTTTATTATTCGTAACATATTTTCTGCAAATTACAATCCTAGCTGAATTACTTTTGAAAGAAATATCTCATTATTTCCATCAATGAGTTCCTGTATCTGTCTCCCTTAAAACTGTAGCTAATCATCTCCACGCCGCTACAGTTACAGTGTTAATCATAAATGCTTATTTTACAGCTCCTCAAAATTACTTTCGCATTATAGCTTCATAATTATACACATCTCCTTATAGCCCAGATAATCATCTCCAGCAGCATGACGGGGGGAATATCAGAGGATTTAATAGACCGCTTGGAGGCGCTGTTGTTTGCTGAAAGTCATCTGATGTCCAGAAAAACGATGCTTGTGAGTTTTCTAATGTGAGGCCAGTCGTGAATTATAAAGGGCAACAAACAAGTTCTAATGTCATGTTACGCGTTTCCGGAAAATAGAAGATTTTTGGAATATTACAATCTCTTTTGATAGCTTCCTCTCAAAATCAATGAGTGGAAAGCACAGTCGGTTGTTTAGAACTGTCAGCGTATTAGACCATAGCTCGGATTAGCAGCCTACGATATTATAATATGCATTATTCATGAAATTTGCCCTTGAGGTGACAATTAAAACATAATAATAGGCTATCCGTCTTGTCCCTCAAATGTGTTCTCACACAGACCGGCAGGTCGTTGTGCTTCCGCTAGAGGGCGTATAGTGCACATAGAAGAGACGTACAGCGAGAGAGCTTTCAACTCATTGCGACACGAAGAGAACTTGGTAACCGTGTGACAAGAGCTTAACACAGCACCCACACATTACCGTGTTAATAACGGAGGAGAGGAAAGCATTCCGAAATGAGAGTTTGTCTCTTGATATCAAACAATCAGTTTAGCCTGACGTAGGCATACAGCAGTCTTGAGAAAGAGATAAAACGGAAGGAAAGACGGAGAGAGATAAATCTTGTTACTGATATGAGGCTCGCTGGTAAACAATCTGATGACAAAATCTCATTAGATGCAAACGGACCGGCGAGGAAGCCACAGTCAATTTTTTTTTTACTTTTCTTGTAAAACCCTGCCCTCTTTGCAGTAAAATCAGTGATTATAGGATGGCATGTATTTTGCTATTAAATTGTGTAATGTCAGTATACCCGCCAATTTGAGCTATTAAAATCTGTTACTGCAAAACGTAGCCTACTGTTGATAAGCCTAGTGGTATAATGGAAGGCCACGTCACTCAAAGTCGGCTTGTAACCAATAATAAAATAGACAAAGCGCAACAGTGTTACAGTAACACTAAACAATATCAGGGTAACACAAGTGACGCTTAAATAATGCAATACACACTAATTATATAACAAAATACTTAAGGCAGCTTATAAAAAACTGTATTTGGCCAACAATTAAAATAATGAGATTCATACTTTATACTTAAAACCATTAAAAAAAAAAAAGTTCTACAGTGTGTGTGTGTGTGTATACATACACACACGTTTATGTAAATATAATCTATAGCTACCCTATACCACCTAAAATATTTGTATATTTTATTGTATTAACACATGTAGCCTATTTTACCTACTGTATAAGGGGAAATCCAGTTAACAAGGTTTTACTGAAGCATTTTTATATTTTCCCACACTGAAATTACTAGACAGATTCCTCCACATACACGCGCTCTCTGCATGCGCGCTCGTGAACTGCATACTAAAAAGTACACTTTCCGTGCTTCATATTCAAAACATTTAAATGCCATCATTGAGAAATTGCTTCTTAAATAAGAATCACATTCAACATATTGCAAACTATAGTAATATATTATATTCACACGTGCTTCCATTTCTTATAATGACAAATGAATTGGAGAGGATTAGAAACTGACAGCTAAAAACAGCTGTAGGAGGATTTCTGTCCACTGTGAATCGCGTTCTCCAGTGCTAATATTTACCTTGAATGTGACTGTTTGACTTTATAAGACATGTAACTCAATTCTCATTCTCCGTTTAAAGAGAGCTGGAGTGGGGATGTAAGGGCGCATTGAGGAGGGCGGGAGCGTCTGATTGACGTTCACTGGGTCGAATCCGGTGACGCAGCGCTGGCAGTCCGGGTCGTCCATTGGTTGCTTGTGGCGAGAGCTCTGCGCAAAACAACGCACTGATGCTCACTCTCCTTGCAGAACTCGGGAAGATGGGACCTACGGATTTCTAAGCATCTCGCAGATATTATGGATTATTAGACTAACTATATGTAGAAAAGTGTTATTTGTCTGCAATAGCCAGCGTTCAGGGTTTTATTTTACATTTATTTACCCACTCACTAAGCAAAAGAGTTTGGAAAGATTCTGCTTCTCAGTAAATAGGATTGGGGCATCTGTAGGTTCTGCAATGTCTTGCTGTGACGCACGGACTACTAAATTCTGCTCTCATTGAGACAGCATTACATCAAATGGCTATAGATCTTGCGCATATGGCGACATGGTTTCCGGCTGACACGGGAGCTTTCTTGTTCGTTTGGGAAGTTGCACAGCGCATATGTTTTCTTGGACCAAAGCGATGGGTAATTCCTAAGCTGTGACTGGAGAAGAAACAGTGTCAAGACAGAGCGAGGGAATAAAGAGGAGTGCACTTGTTGTTTGGAGATGATTTTGATATTTCTCTTTTTCTCTATCTTGGATGGAGGGTTATCGCAGCTGCACTTCTCGGTACCGGAGGAGCAGGAGCGCGGGACGGTTGTGGGAAATATCGCCGAGGATCTGGGGCTGGACATCACCAAACTTTCCGCGCGCCGTTTCCAGACCGTGCCTAGCTCGCGCACGCCGTACCTGGAGGTCAACTTGGAGAACGGAGCGCTGGTGGTGAACGAGCGCATCGACAGAGAGGAGATATGTCGTCAGACCGTCCCGTGCCTCCTGCACCTCGAAGTGTTTTTGGAGAACCCGCTCGAGCTGTTCCGTGTCGAGATCGAGGTCATGGATATTAACGACAATCCGCCGAGTTTCCCAGAGACGGAAATCACCGTGGAGATCACCGAGAGCGCCACACCGGGCACCCGCTTCCCGGTGGAGAACGCCTTCGACCCTGACGTGGGGACTAATGCCTTGAGCACATACGCCATCACCAATAACAACTACTTTTATTTGGACGTACAGACGCAAGGCGACGGCAACCGCTTCGCGGAGCTCGTGCTGGATAAACCCCTGGACCGAGAGCAGCAGGCGGTGCACAGGTACGTGCTCACCGCCGTGGACGGAGGGCAGCCGCAGAAAACCGGCACCGCACTGCTAGTGGTTAAAGTGCTGGACTCTAACGACAACGCGCCCACGTTCGATCAATCCGTTTACTCTGTGAGCTTGCGCGAGAACTCCCCAGTTGGCACACTCGTTATTCAGCTCAACGCCACTGATATGGACGAAGACCAGAACGGAGAGATTGTTTACTCTTTAAGTAGTCACAATCCGCCGCGCATTCGGGATCTGTTTAACATCGACTCGCGCACCGGGAGGATTGAAGTGACCGGTGAGGTGGATTACGAGGAGAGTAGCACGCATCAGATCTACGTGCAGGCTAAAGACATGGGACCGAACGCCGTGCCCGCGCACTGCAAAGTTCTGGTCAAACTAATCGACGTGAACGACAACACACCGGAGATTAGTTTCAGCACGGTCACGGAGTCGGTAAGTGAGCAGGCTGCCCCGGGCACGGTGATCGCTCTGCTGAGCGTCACGGACCGTGACTCCGGCGAGAACGGACAGATGACCTGCGAGCTGCACGGAGAGGTTCCGTTCAAACTCAAGTCGTCTTTTAAAAACTATTACACGATCGTCACGGACGGTCCGCTGGACCGCGAGAAAGCGGAGTCTTACACACTCACAGTGGTCGCCAAAGACAAGGGGGTGCCGTCTCTCTCCACAAGCAAGTCCATCAAAGTGCATGTCTCGGACGAAAACGACAACGCGCCGAGATTCATGCAGTCGGTTTACGACGTGTACGTGACGGAGAATAACGTCCCGGGCGCTTACATTTACGCGGTGAGCGCCGTGGATCCTGATGTTGGACAGAACGCCTATGTCACTTACTCCATATTGGAGTGCGAAATACAGGGTATGTCCATCTTAACCTACGTGTCAATCAACTCTGAGAACGGCTACTTGTACGCGCTGCGCTCTTTTGATTACGAGCAAATAAAAGAGTTCAGTTTTATGGTGCACGCCAAAGACTCCGGCGCGCCCGAGTTAACGGCCAACGCCACCGTTAATGTTATTATAGTGGACCAGAACGACAACGCCCCCTCTATAATCGCGCCTCTGGGCAAAAACGGTACCGCGAGGGAACATCTGCCCCGCTCAGCCGAGCCGGGATACCTGGTGACCCGTATTGTGGCCACGGATGCGGATGACGGTGAGAACGCGCGCCTGTCGTACAGCATCCTCCGAGGAAACGAGCTTGGGATGTTCCGGATGGACTGGAGAACCGGCGAGCTACGTACCGCGCGCCGTGTATCCAGCAAACGGGACCCACCGCACCCATACGACCTGTTGATCGAGGTGCGCGACCACGGACAGCCGCCGCTCTCGTCGTCTGCGAGCATTAACGTAGTACTGGTGGACAGCATAGTGGAGGGCCGGAGCGGCGACCGGGGGTCGGTCAAGTCCAAAGAGGGCTCGCTGGACCTCACGCTCATCCTCATCATCGCGCTCGGCTCCGTGTCCTTCATCTTCCTCCTCGCAATGATCGTGCTGGCTGTGCGCTGTCAGAAGGACAAGAAACTGAACATCTACACGTGCATGGCTGGAGACTCGTGCTGTCAGTGCTGCAGTCGCCAAGCGCGCGGGCGCAAGAAGAAGCTCAGTAAATCGGACATCATGCTCGTCCAGAGCACTAACGTGGCCAGTACCGCACAGGTGCCGGTGGAGGAGTCAGGCAGCTTCGGCTCGCACCACCAGAACCAGAACTACTGCTACCAGGTGTGTCTGACACCGGAGTCTGCCAAAACTGATCTAATGTTCCTTAAACCGTGCAGCCCATCACGGAGCACAGACACAGAGCACAACCCGTGCGGGGCAATCGTTACCGGATACGCGGATCAGCAACCAGATATCATCTCAAATGGGAGCATTTTATCCAGCGAGGTGAAAACACATTTTATTACCTAACCGGGCAACACTTTGTCTTAATCCAGTATGAATTGCTTACATCATTAGCAAGCGATTGCCATATTAACATAACCACATTACACTTTAGGATTATAAAGAAAAAAAAAACACTTTTTATAGCTTTGTAATGAATTCATATAACAATTAAAACAAGACTGCTAATGTGTTAGGGAGTATACATACATACACACACACACACATATATATATATATATATCTTTATACATACATAGTTTGATTTCAGCGTTAGTGTTTCAAATTAATGCTATATTGACAGTGTTAAATATTTAAATGCAATTAAAAACTGAGTAGAAATGACATAAATTCTTGTGAGAAGTTCAGTGAATGGAAACATCTTTCTGCACCTTAAAAGGTGGTGATCTTTCAGCTTCCGGTGTTTGTAATGTCAGAATGTAATCATCCTCTTGCTTATGACTCACATAGTGCTTTTGTAAAGGTACCTTGGGGCTGTAGTGCTATTTTCAGGTGCTTTAATTAAACTACAGCACTTCAGGGTCAGTTACATAGAAGGATGTAACCACATTCAAGATTAGATGGAAACCAAATGTAAACATTTCAGAATCAATCAATGAAAATCCTATATTGATTGACCAGTAATAGGAATTTATGGGGGATGTGAATGTTGAAGGTGGTTACAAGCTGGTATAACATTTCTGCTCTGATACTAGAATATTCCTTTTTGCCTTTGAGACAAGACATGTTATCTTAAGAGAGCCCCACATCCGACAAGGTTTACCTTACTATCCCCTGGCACTCTCTGAAAGGGTGTAGCCCTGGAGTCAAGTCTGAGGAGGGAGGGGGGAGTGTATTGGACGAGGGTTTAAGTATGCTAAGCACACAGTCGCTGGGTATCAGTGGAACAAAGGCGGTTCTATGGCTGAGGTGCTCTAGTGCATGGACATAGCAGAACAGAGGCCTGACCAGTGTTTTAATGACAAATGCAGAATATCAAATAAACTTGCTCATCATCATTATTATTATTACAATTTATTATTGTTGTTGCTGTCTTTTAGACCAAGCACCAGAGAACTGAGCTCAGCTACCTGGTGGATAGGCCCCGTCGTGTTAACAGGTGAGATTAATGATTAAATACAATGTACACACACACACACGCTGCATTTTCACATTTAATGGAGAATTCCATAGACATAATGATTTTTATACTGTACAGACTTTCTATTCTATCTTAAACCTAACCTTCACAGAAAACTTTCTGCCTTTTTACGTTAAATAATAATCATATTAGTAATAATAGGTTTTATTGTATACATTTTCTTTACAATTTATTATTTTTTTCTTTTTACAAATTATTTACTTTATCTTTCAAGTATTTTTACAAATGGAGATATGGGGAGATTTTATAGCTCACTTCTGGGTACAAACTTTTTTACTTACAGTGTGGGAACATTTCGTAGACTTTTATTTTTTTATAAACAGTTATAAATAATATAACCTATGACTCATACCCAGAAACTTTTCTGTACTTGTACAAAAAAATAAATAAATAAATTCACATGTCAGATTTAGTTCACAGAATAGTCCCCAACATGGTTAAACAGAATAAACTCCACAGTTTGACAAAGAAAGAGAGTTAAAAATGATGTGGTGCCTAGCCAAAATGACAAAATCTGACTCAGCATTGTATGTGTCATCGTAAAGTTTGATACTACACAGCACAGGTCTGATACAGAATTTGATATTGAATTTAATCAGCAGTCTACACTATGCCAAAAGTGTTAAATAACCAAAACAATCAATACTTCTAATGGGAAAGAGCACAAAGCGCCAATTACCAAGTGACTACTAAACCATAAAATTTCCCTTATAGTTCAGCGTTTCAAGAGGCAGATATCGTCAGCTCTAAAGACAGCGGACATGGAGATAGCGAGCAGGGAGACAGCGACCATGACGCCACCAACCGGGGCCACACAGCAGGTGAGTTGATTACGAGTTTCTCAACTACTGTCGACCTCACGCTAGACTTGAAAGAAGCATAGAGAAGTGAATGCTGAGGAGAAACATAGACAGCGATAGACATTGGGAAATTGTTTACATCTTTGCTTTGAAAGCAACGCAACAATTCCAGCAGTGGATCAATATAAGGACTGTGTGGAAATTATACATCTGTCAACAAAGCTAAACGGATTTCAGTCAATGCTGCAAAGGAGTCTGGCTTGTCTGATGGACAGGCTTTCTGAAGCATTTAATGAGTATTTGAAAGTTTCCCCAGTAATGAATCCACAGCTGCCCACCAGCCCACCTACACCCCCCAAACACAATTATTTTTCCATTCATATTAAATGCCAATAACGTTTGAGTCAAGCACGACAAAATGGCAATCGTTTGTTGGAGACAAATTTGATTTGATTTTGTTTATTCTTTATTTATGTATATTCAATTTGATGAGCTTTTTTGACTTTCAAGGTCTAGATTTCATTGCTACTTGTTTATTGATCAAATTGGAGCCTTATGGCTTAGACTGGATAAGGCTCTGACCTTTCTCTCCAAAGAATCATGACATTCAGCCTTCGGTTTGGCAAACAGTTAGATGATGGGTTGCCAGATATTACATATGAGCCATACACAATGGAATACCAATTTTTGAAAAAAAAAAGTGTGTGTGTGTGTGTGTGTGGGAGGGGGGTGGTATCGCAGAAGGAGAAAGGGCGAAAGGCAGGGGATTGAGATTTTTTGAAAACTTATTAGAGCATCAAAGAGGTAAAATGAGAACGTTTGTGTGTGTGTGTGTCCTTTCCTTCCCTGCTCTCCTCTGGGTGTGTGTTGGCAAGCTCACAGTTTCTGCACTCCCATTTCAGTGCCTGTCTCCGCATTGCCAATTATCACAGCAAGGTTAAGATGAAGGCCTGGGACACTGACAGGGGTAGAACCACTGCATTAACAACCACTTACACACACACACACACACACACACACACACACACACACACACACACACACACACACACACACACACACACACACACACACACACACACACACACACACACACACACACACACTATATCCTTCACACATCCCTACCTCACCTCCTTTTGTTCTTACAGCATCAATTTGGAGATATTAGTCTAAATTAAGAGAATCCAAGCCAAAGGATAGAAGATAAAGACAAAGAAACGTTTTAACCCTCGTGCTGTGTAATGCACTCTATGCATTCCACTGTTTTTATAGAGATCCCAGTGATGATTATATATAGGTAACACTTTACAAAAAGACTCCATCTGTTAGCATTAACTAACTTATTTTGACCTTTCAAAACACACGAGAATTAGAATAAAAGGTGTATGTACTGATGTAAGCAATGTGACATTTTAATGAAATATTTTAAAGTAGTTAAAATTTTCTTCATCATTTTTATAAGATTAGAAAAACCTGATATCTTAAAGTAATATATATCTGTCAAGCTATTTAAATGGCCCTGGGGTCTCTCAGATGAGCATGAGCGTCAAGCTAGAAGAGCTGAGGTCAGAGAAAGGCCATTTTCCATGATTTAGACTGTTACATCTGCATTTGTTTGCACAGAGACATAGGCGTGACAAATTGCACAATTAGATTAACACGAGTGAGCGATAGATTGATGTTTATCTATAAATGAGGGATGTGTGGTGATGACGTTAATCAAATCACTCCTGTCGCTGTAATTTAATGCCATCAGATCCCAATCAGGCAACTCCATTTGCTCTGCACGCATACACACACACACACACACACACACACACACACA
This sequence comes from Carassius carassius, assembly GCF_963082965.1. Classification (NCBI taxonomy): domain Eukaryota; kingdom Metazoa; phylum Chordata; class Actinopteri; order Cypriniformes; family Cyprinidae; genus Carassius; species Carassius carassius. Next base: position 8,325,358 of record NC_081761.1, read on the forward strand.
CACACACACACACACACACACACACACACACACACACACACATAAACACAGTTTATAGCTATAGTGAAAGCTAATGCTGAGGGAATAACTTAGAAATTGAATTGTAGCTACAGTACAAGCTATTCATAATACCAAGCAGTTCAACTAGTCTGAACCTTCTGGAAAAGTAGTCTGCTACACTACAAGCTGTTAACAAAAGGTAAATAAATCCTATGGTATTATCAGGGTGCAACATTTTTTAAAATGTATATCAGATTATTTCATTTATATAGCAATTCATACAATAAAGATCTCAAAGTAGAATTAAAATACAAAACAACATACATTATTTTCTCATACAGTCAAAAATATAGTCATAAACAAAATAATTAAACATGTTTTGCTACACAAAATAGAAGATACCATGGAACAACTCAAAATCGGAAGCAGTGACAATGTAAGTGATTTCAGTGGCTAAAAGCTGATTTTGAATGAAAACCCACCACAAAAGATATTTACCAACGTTTTCTCCCAACCCTATTGCAAAAACTCTCGTCCTCAGCATGTGAGCTCAGGTCTTTGGTCAGCCTGATGACAGGTGTTCTGAAGGGAAATTCTGCTCATCAGGGCTTTGGCAGTGTTTTTCCTTTTCGTTTTGATACTTTTGCACACCATTGATAAAAGATGTGATGAGGTCTCCAGAAGAGAAAATGCAAGAAAAGCGGAAAGGGATGAAAATAACACGCACACAGTGGGATGCGGAGCACTTCCTGATGGAGAACAGCTTAGTTAGTCAGTGTGTTTGTACTCAACGCAGCATCTCTTTTTCTCTAGATATCTGCAGCCCCAGAGTCCAGCATCTAGTCAGATCATTAATGTTTTCAATAAAGCTCCCAGCCGCACTGAGGATATTTAACATCTACTGTAATCGAATACAGGTCTGCAATTATAGGATTTCATGGGCAATTATGTAGATATTTTTTATTTCTTTATATATTTACTGGCCATGAAGTGCAGGTGTTAATCTATAGCATTCAACCTGCTACACTAGACTTTGCGAGGATGTATTGTATTGCAGAATAATGGAATGAACCGTGCCAATGCAGTTTGCTGAAACATATCGCTGTTAGATTTTAAACACAATTATTCTGACAGTTCCAATTTCTCTTGACAGCTAAAAAAATCCTTGAGATACACTGATTGCAATGCATAATGGATGATGCATTTTCATGTTCTTTTTATCCAAAGATCACTAATGCTGAACTATCAGCCCAAATTTCAGTATTTAACTCAGATTGAACCATTTAATGACTGCATTCTAACTCTGTTTTCTACATAATTTCAACCTTAATCCTCATTCAAATAGAACTTGTTTTCCCTGAGGATGGTCATTTTGTGTTTCACGGACATACGTTGTGATTTAAATCCCATCCAAATTGAAAAAATGGTCTGTTTTTTTTCCACAACCATTGCTGGTAACTCAGGGTCCTCTGAGAAATCTATTCCAGTTTGTATAGAAGCATCTGCGATTGTGGTATATTATTATTATTTTTTTTACATTGTTTCTCTTCATTTCTTACCTTTATTAATGATTCAGATTCACGTTTTTAATGGGTTGTATATTGGAGTAAAAGAAAAAGAGATCTCAATCCTGTTCAAATCAAAGATGTTCTGGCTATATGATGATTGTCACAGTATTTAAAACATCCCTTCCAATTTGTTGCTACAGAGTGCCAGGATTTGCAAATACAATATGTTCTCCATTACCCTGAAATCTCCACCAAATTTGGATTCTGTTCTGCTAACCAGGATTCAAATCTACATCAGGATATTACTCTACAACTAAATTATGCTAAATCCATAAAACACTATTATTTTGCTGTCAGTAACATTTCCTTCAGAACATGCCAATCCGGTAGTTTTCTTTTTCACAAAACCTACAAAAGCAGACCTATCAGGTCCTACATGTTCTACATGAGTCTCTGCATGTGACTGTGTTATCGATGTGAACATCATGCTGTGAGCTTCTGTCTGCTCGCTCGGTGGGGATATTTAGAGACCACTGTTCTAATTACATTGAGTTTGATTGTATGCAGTCATGTTCATCTGTGTACTTAATATTGATGATGTCACAAAGGCCTTGGATCCCTGCTTTAAAGAGATTTACGTCTCTCTGTACATCTGCATATCTCTGTCCATATATATCACCCTGATATAATGGTCAAATAACAAAGTGGACAGGTGGTGGGAGTGATCTATGGACTTCACAACACATCTGAGCAGAGATGTGAGCTGAATGTGGGGTCGGATGTTGCGTCTGTAATATTAGAAGTACTTGAGGTGAGCGAAGGAATAAAGAATCACATAAGAAATCTCTTTACCTTTGCTTATCCCTGACAGCAATTATACAGAGAGCAAATTGAGACTTTTGCTTAAGCTTCTCAGATCTGTCCTGAGAAAAATACGTTAGTAATCTCGCATATGGCTTTATGAGTTTCATAAAACATCTCAGCAATGTCAAAAGCTGTACTAAGACACCAAAGTCAGCAACAGAAAAACAGAGATTTAAAGATGAACTAAAGTATCTTCATTTCATAGCTCTATGTTAACACCGTCTTTATTCCTCTTAAGAAATTTGAGGCAAATTTGATAAATGTTTTGATACTTAAAAAGAGCAACTTATAAGCAATGAAAGAGTAGGGTTGGCGTATCAAGTCCTACTTTTAGTGTACGTTTATGTCTGGAGAGTAATCCGCAATCCGGAAGGTCTCATCACCAATTATCTTGCATTTTCTGTGCTGTCCCATAAATGAAAGAGCCGTTGCAAACAAGCTGATTACTTTGTGCACAACATAACCAGACACTTTGATCACTAAATAATATTTCATCATCTACCGAAGTCTCCTATAGCAAAACTAATAAGCACCACACTGTGGGTCAGAACATTATGCATATATCTGCAGATCCCAAAGCCATGCTAATAACATGTTTCCTGGTCACCTATGCAAATCATCACAACAGTTCTGCACTAATAAATCATTATTCCCTTGTGTGCTCATTTAGGCATCAGTACACACACACACACACACACACACACACACACACACTCATATAGTATGGTCAGCTTTATCAGAAGGGCAGATTTGTCCTCTGATCTCACTCAGAAGAGCTTCTGCCATGAGGAATTAGAGATTAGTGTTTGGCCTGACATGCATCCATGCCCTCCCTCTCCTCCTTTGTCTTTACCTTTGTATCAAACTTCCCATATCAGCCTACAGACTCTTTCATCCTCACCTCTTTTTTTTTTAATTCCCTTCACATTTCCTCTTTTAAATTGGTCCTCCTCATTGTACCTGTTTGAATCTGACCTCAAAACAAAAAGAATATACTTGTATTTTTAGAATTAATTTAAGCAGACATACACTCTGGTCAGGCCTAGGCACTTTTCTCAATTATAACATGTTTATTTATTACACAGCAGGCTCGATAGTCAGCCCTATCAGTTAGGGACTTAGAATTAATTCATCTTTTTAAATTATTTACATTATCACAATGGTTTCTGCATTTGAATAAAACAAGATCGAATAATGTAAACTGAAATAAGCTGATTAAATACCACAGAATTGATCAAATTCATTGCTAATACTTAAGAGATGTTTGTACAGCTGCCTTCCTACCAAAATTATGTCAGTTTATGGAGGATACTATTATTAATGACCAGGCTCTTTGTAATTTACCCTTAATGGCCACCAGAACTTCCAGTGCAGTAGAGCATATGGAAATTATAAGAAAAATTGGTTATACTTTATTTTAAGCTGTCCTTGTTGCAGTGTAATTATACAGTACATTTAAGTACTGGGTAATATTAATTAACTACATGTACTACTTACTATTTGGTTAGGATTAGGAGTAGGGTTTGACTAAGGTTTACTTGCATGTAATGATGCATGATTTATTGTTTTTATAATAGTAAGTACATTTAATGTGTCACAAAGACACTTTTAAATAAAGTGTTACCAAAAAAAAATATATATTAATAAATAAAAATAAGCACTAAATGTTGGGGAAATGCCATATCAAAAGATGTACAGTAGCAACATTGATGCAATCCAGGTAAAGCTAAAGCTGCTGGATCTCATTAGAAGATATAAGATAGAAAGGGATATTGTGTACACAGGCTAAACTACAAAATAATTGACAAGTGATTACCAGTTAAAACAATGTTCCTATTAGGCATAGTGCAGAGCACCTAATGACATAGTAATAGCTTATTTGATTGTGATATTATGATAAAAGAGCTAATATGATTTCAATCATTAATAAAAAATTAAGAGTTTAATATTTCATGTAATATATTAGGACAGGGCTCGCAGGTGCTGAATAATAGATCATACCATACCATATTATGCTGCTCACCTTGACTGTGATTTTGCAGAGTATGCTCCTGGATCATGTTTTGTTGGTCCTGGAACTAGAGTTCTGTTAAATAAACATAGTCCAAAACCCATCCAAATTCAGGTTTATGCCTGATGCATCTGTACAAGTAAAAAGGTGTGCATACCAACAATGATATCAAGGGGTGCTTGGAATTTTGTGTGCAGCAAACCGAACTTGAGGGAAGGCTGGCTGAGCTGTGTTGGACTTTTTCAGGCAAATCATTTTAAAAGTGAAATGTTTCTGACAGCACTGTGAAATTGCATGTTACAGTTTGTCTGTTCATTTGTTCTCATTATAAAGAGCATTTATATACATACTTTACTAAATAAAAATAATACTCTTTAGCAGAGAATTGTGCAATGCAGTGCACATGAGTTATAAATGCTGTGACGTGCACACGCATCTGTGATGGTTAATGGCAGGTCGAATGCGTCAGTATAAACCAGGCTTCACTCGGATCCCTACTCCTACCTTTTTTTCCAAGTCTCCCTAACCTTTGTTTTGAAGCTTTGCACATATTTTACTAGTGCTGTTTCTAGTCGGTTGATTGGTACCCACAGTTAAGAAACCTTTAACTACCCAAAGGGAATGATACAATGCTGTTAACCCATGAACATGGGGTGGACTCAAACCTGCATCTCCTGCACAAAACCTGATGTGTCAAAGCCAACCCGGAATTTGGGTGGGGGGGGGGGGGGGGGATTTTTACAAGGTGGCAATTTTTATATAAACTGAACGAAAAATTTAAATTTAAGAAAAAAGACAGGATCCAGTTCTCTTTTAAATATAAACATTAGTGGGACTCAAGCAGACCTATGAAAAAGTACTAATTAAAATATCCCATTCATATGAATTAGCCACCAATCTGCCAAAATGTAAAAACAAATTGGTGTACTAAAATTTATTAATTTTATTTATTTTTATTTTACAGTAAGCATGAAGATCCACCCCATTCATAATTGGAACTGGGACATAAGCAAAGCATAAAAATTTGAGTTTATGAATTCATGCAAATTAGCCATGATTTCACCAAAAAATAAGTAATAGATGTACAAAAATGTAAGATTGTTTTTATTTTTATTAAGTTAGCATGAATTTCCACCTTTATTAATAGTTGTAACTGGAACACAAATAAAATGCACAAATGAGAGTGTACCAATGCATATGAATTAGGCACAAATTCACCAAACATAATGAGTTACACATTGTTGTACAAAAACATAAATGTTAAAAAAAAAAGCTAGCATGAAGATTCACCCCTAAACATAAGCATATTGTACAATACAAATTCATATTAATTAACCACCAATTTGCCAAAACATAAATGGTTAGGAATTGTTGTATAAAATTCTACTTTAGATTAGAAAAAACCCATCACTGAGACACAAGTAATTTGTGTGAAAACTTATGAATGAGATTGTATGAATTTATACAAATTAGCCACAAATATAAATAGTAATGAATAGCCATGAGATCGTGATGTCGAGCACATAACCACTTAGCCTTTACTGCCATTTCTTCATTAATGTGGTCATCTTCTCCATCCAAATTCTGAATTGGTCTACAAGCTCCCTGTATCACTGAACCTCATGCTGGGGTTGAATCCAGAGGCCTTTATTAGAGTTCAGTGTGACGCCACGCTGCTCTCTGCCCCTCTCTTTCATTTATTTCCCTTTCAAGCTCCCCTCTCGTTCGCTTCCTCTGAAACCGCCTAATTATCATGCTCTGTGTAGTCATTAGTCAGAAAGCAAGAGCGTGTATGTGTGAGCCTGTGTGTTTGGAGGACGGTTTCTCCCAGTGATGTTAGTTTTGGTTGTGTTGCCTAGTGTTTGTATGAAGGACTTGAGAGACCGGCAGATGAGACACGGTGAAATTAACAGCATGAAAACATCACAGCAGATTTGTTTAATATCGGTTGGTGGGAGGGACAGGGAGAGGCAGAGAAGGAGAAACAAAGGCCTGGAGAGTTCACTGCTTTGTGTATATAACTATCCGTCTTTCAGTGGGCCGCCTTCCAGTCAATTACTGTGTTTTGCTGAAGCCTGACAATGACTGCAGTTGATTATAAAACGTGTAAAAAGCTCGCATTCTGTCTGGTTAAATAATCATCTCCATTCAAATATGAATAATTTCAGACTCCGCGCTCTGGATAATTCATAGTAATTTTGCCTTTGTGTTACTGTTGACATCGGATTGTCACACATATGAGCAGCAGATAAAGTGAAAGCAGAAGATCTCGGTGTGAGGAAGGGTGTAGCCTAAAACATCTTTTTGCTAAATAGATCTCGGAACGTGGACAGAGGGACGCTGACGCTCCCCTGCTCATGCTAATTTAATTCATTTTAGAGTCTAAAATTTAGACCATTATGCATGATCTTTACTGAAGCGTTACAAAAAAATTAAATTCTGTGAGTGGTGTTAACATGAATAAAACTCTCCGTGTTACTAGGGAGTTGAGATGTTTTGGGTGGTTGCTTCCTTGCTCAGAGATCATAATCATAATCGCCAGTATATTCAGGTCCCTAAATATGGCTCAAATCTCTGCCTAAATGTAAATCTGTGATATGGATTTTTTTTTTCTCTCACCATACAATCCAGTATTCCAAAAATTGTGCTTCGAATTGCTTAGAAAAGTACTGATTTCAATAAAAAAGATAAATAATCATAAATCCCAAAGCTTAAAGGGAATGTTCACCCCCCCCCAAAAAATATTTTGTCATCATTTGCTCACCTTAATGCCATTTCAAATCTGACTGACATTTTTTTTTTACAAAAAATAATTTCTTTGTATATATTTCGTTAATTTAATCTATCTATTCCTTTCTATCCACAGAACATATAAAGTAAAACAGGTTTGGAATGACGTTTACATGAGGAAATGATTACATAAGTTACATTTACTAGAAATTATCCTTTTTATTTTGTACTATACTATAACATTTCATTTAAATTTGAACTATACTTTTAAGTATAGTAAATATAGTAACATAATTAGTTTGACATTATCTTTGACTAACATTTCTTCTCATCTTTCCTCTGTCTTTCACAGGAGCTGATCTTTTTTCCAACTGCACTGAAGAGTGCAAGGCTCTGGGTCACTCTGACCGTTGCTGGATGCCCTCCTTCATGCCTGGCGACAATCGTCAGGGCGCCGATTACCGTAGCAACCTGCACGTCCCGGGAATGGACGCGGTGCCAGACACTGAGGTACAGGAGAGCGTGGTTCCGGGCGATGCGTGCAGTCGGGCCGATGATAGATCATTCTCCACGTTTGGCAAAGACAAGTCACACCACGGCACGCTCACACGCCACGAGCTACACACACTCTTACCAAGCGCCCGAGCGCCTTACAAACCCAACTATCTGTGTGAGTACCCACTCAAAATGTACGATTTCTGAACGCCCCAGATCTGATCCACTGCCGTCATCTCTTTTCCAAATCTAACCCATGGCTCTGTTTGTATAGAACTATTTATATTTCTAAAGAAATATATATGTAATGCCATTCTCAGAGCACCCTTTCTTGACCTATTCTCTCACTTTCCAATTTGTTTTCCCCTTTCCTTCAAAAGCATAGTGACAAAAAACAAAAACAATAAATGTACCATATATGGACATATCAATAAAGGACTTTTTTGAGTGAAAGTGTGGAGTTGTGTCCAACGTTTTGTCCTCTCCCTGCCCTCTAAATTCTCCCTGAAGCATCTGAAGACACTGGTGAAAAACCAACCTATTACAAATTTGGCTCATGAATGCTGAATTTGCAACTAATTTGTCATCCAAACCTACATAACACATACTTTGTGCTGTGACTTTTCCTTGAGCTGAAATCTATCTTCATCATAATCATGAAAGACACATGGTTTGTCTATACAACACGCCTATATCTTATCACATGGTTCTGCATCTCAAATAATAACAATTTAGCACATTTTCCGCCTTCATGTAGCACATTTATGCCGTAAACAAAAATGCATGGCATGCCATATAGAATGGCAGTAGTTATTTTCCAGCTGTCATTCACACCCTATAAAATCCCACATTATCTACCTGTTTTTCATCCATGGCTGTTCTAATCACCATATGTCACAGCTCTACTGTAATCACACTTGCGACAGTCAAAGCGCCCTGCCTCCTCGCCTCTGATTATAGCATGCAAACTGTGGTAGTGTACGCTCACAGCCGCTGACACATCCAGCATTTTGTTACTGTATGTGTTTTAATGCAGTATTACTACTACTGCACTAAAGTGAGGACAAGTGTACACTGTGTGCTCTCCTGTTGGAGGATATTAAGTGTGCATGCGCATGTGCTTGTATTCTTCCAGACACGTGGATATGACGAACCTTATATCCACAAGCTCCCTCTAGACTATTTGCATAACTGGGAATTTTATTTATTTGTTTATTTGTTTTAATAATTGGGATTTTTGGGTTACACTCTCACAAGAAAATGTCACAATACTGACATTTATCAGCAAACCACCAAAATGTCACTCTGGAAATTACTTTTTTATGGTGTTTAAAAGGGTTCTGTACAGCCTTGATTAGTTTTTGATGTCATATATGGCTTTTCATGTTATTTGATCATATTTTATAACATAAAATTATTATATTTTATAATTATATTTTATTTTTTCCCCTCCCCATAGTTTTCCCAGTCAAAAATAAACATAACTTATAAATTTCCTGTAATGCTATATTATTTCCAAATACTGTATTCAGTCTTCTTCATTTTCTTTCAATTAGCTTAGTTAATCTGAGCTTTCCCTCTCAGTTTTTGAGTTAATACTGCCAAAATAAAACCACAAATAATACTTTTTTTTTCTTTCAAAATAAGCATAAGCTCAGATCAATGAGGCCTAGGATAAATCAGTTTCAAAAATAAATCCATTACCAACAGTGAAAACAAAGAAATCAAGTGGACAAAAAATAAAATAAATAATAATAATAATAATAAAAGCCAAGATTTTGTGAATATATAGCTTACATTTATAAGAGATTTTTTAAAAGCCTGGTCAATTTTGATGGTAACACCAAATTAGATAAATAATTGTCAGCATAGCACAAGTGATATAAAATGCATTTTATTTGCTATATTTGACTGGACAATCACACAAAAGAACATTTATACAGTTCTCTCTAAATTATTATTATTATTCTTTTTTTATGTAATTGTTTGAACTATGAGTGATGTTTTTGTGGTGCATGTATAAATGCAGCTACAGCGATACTTTTCTTTGTGAGATCGGACTCAGTTTGGGGAAATAAATGTCTGGACTGGTAAGAATCAGATTTTAACAATTCATGTGTTCTCCTGTTCTTTGCCCTATAGCACGCAAAAGGATTTCCTAGCACCTTCCGCGTGGACATTCCTGAAAAAGCGTGAGTTTGCACAGTAACGCAACTGGCCAAAAGCATCAAGGGGTTCTTTTTTTAAATTTCCCTTCGTTTCTTTTTTTTAAAAATTGAACTCAATCACGGACGATCTGGTCGTTCCCAGCTCTGTATGGATGTCTGAAACAGATTAGTTCAGATGCGATCCGATGACGTAAGGACCCTAAGAATTCTCAGCAGGACTGAGAAACCTCGCCAAATCTCCTCTAAAAACTGGATGAGAAGAGGGAAGAACAGAGGGAGAGAGCTCAAAAAGAGGATTAGGAGTGATGGAGAGACAAAAGGAGAAAAATGGATGATCAATGGACATGATTGTTTCCTCACTCCCTCCGCTCTATGATCAATGTGTCTCTGTTTACAGTCCACTGTAAACTATACCAACTATCTGAGCCCTTTACCCGTTTTGACACACACACACAAACACACACACACACACACACACACACACACAAACACACAAACACACAAACAAAAACACACACACGCATACACCCTGTACAAATGTACTGTACAAAGAGCAGCCCAAACTATGTGCATTATAAACTCAACTATCCGTTTTAGACTTGACTGTTTTCTATAGTCGTTTATTTTTCTTCTTAATCAGTGTGGTCAAGTGTTCTTCTGAAGTTACTATCTTTAGAAAAAGCGTGGATGCGGGGGACCAAAAAAAAAGGAAAAAGTAAAAAAAAAAAGAAAAATAGAAAAAAGAAAAGACGATTCTGTCCTCTCATTGACCTACGGATACTTCATCTGACATTGTGGTTATCTTCACGTGTGAAAGTGTGTACTGTTCTCTTTTAATGCTTAAAATAACTATAAACCTATATATATATATATATATATATAAACATATATATATAAATATACTTTTTTCTGAACCTGTGTAGCCCATTGGATAGTTTCCTAAACACCATATTGCCATAAACCAATACAAAGTGCTGAAAAGACCTGCATTAAAATTGGGGCTTCAAATTGTGTGGCCTCTCTGTCTGTAAGTGCAGAATTATTCTATGCTGTAGTCATTTCACATAATTCTTTCTCAAATGCACACAGATTACATACAATATATACAGTAGGTGAGACTGGGACTAGTCTTAAATACAAAAACATTTTTGATGGTTAATAATCGCTCACGTACAAATATGTAGTTCATGATATATACAGAACGGACATTGACCTTTTGTGACAACATGCCCTACAATTTAATGGTAACATTTTGTTTTCGCAATTTGACAACATAAATGTGACAACCAACTTGCTGAAGAACAAAATACTTCTTACGTGTTGTTTATTTGTTTTTACTTGTTTCCTCAACAGTTATATATATATATGAACAGTGGCATGCAAAAGTTTGGGAACCCCTTGCAGAATTTGTGAAAATGTGAAGAATTTTAACAAAATAAGAGAGATCATACAAAATGGATGTTATTTTTTTATTTAGTACTTATTAGTGAGATATTGCACATATTGTTACCTTTTGACAAAATAAATAAATAAATTAAAATAAATAAATAGATAAAGATAGCTGAAATTCTTAAAATAACCCAGTTTTCCAGCATCTTTTGCATTCATGAACCCTTTCCAGCAGTGACTGTATGATTTTGAGGTCCATCTTTTCACACTATCCTCAACTGAGGGTCTCAAACACAACTATTAAAAAAGGTTCAAACATTCACTGATGCTCCAGAAGGAAACACAACGCATTAAGAGCCGGGGGTGAAAACTTTTGAACAGGATGAAGATCTGAAATATCTTTTTTTTTTTTCTTTAGTACTGCCCTTCGGAAGCAACAGAAGATTCTTGTATGTTTCCCGGAACACAAATTAAGTACAATTTACCTTAAGACCTTTTCACCCCCCAGCTATTTCATCGTGTCTCCTTCTGAATCATACAGTCACTGCTGGAAAGGGTTCAAATATGCAAAAAATGCTGGAAAACTGAAGAATCTGCAGGACCTGGAGGATTTTTCTGAAGAACGGTGCTCAGTTTAACAATTCTGAACAAACAAGGGACTCATGAACAACCATCACAAAACAGAAAGACAATCATAGATCATCCAGGTAACCACACACAGTATTAAGAACCAAGGGTTCCCAAACTTTTCAGTGAGGTTATTTTAATATTAGAATTAGAATTTTAATTTGGAGGACGGAAATTTACAAAAATGTTCTAGGAATGAAACTAGGTGTCTGCAGCCCACATCGACTTTCACTGCTAACAAAAACATGTTTTTGTGATTCGACTCAAAACTCTACGTGAGATCCAGTCCTTTGTGACAACTCACCCGTCTCCTGTCTCTCTCTATATAAAACACATTAGATCACAGGCTCATAGTTTCATTCAAAGCAATCCAGAACATCTTTTGCTTCTTGGCCTGAAATGATAAGCACGAGTATGAAAGACTTTGATTGCGGATGTTTATTCAGTCCTGCCACACTGACTGTGATTAGAGAGCTGTTTTGAACATTAAACTTCTCTGGCCTTTTCGCTAGTGTTCCTGATTGGCCATTAGGAAAGAAGAACAAGAAGAAGAAGAAGAAGATGAAGAAGAAAAAAAAACACACACCCAGTTTTATGCCATGGATAAAATCAGCATGTACTGTATGAATTGAAACTCCTGCATGACTAATCAGCAACATAAAAACGTCAAGCACTTTATTTACTAAGAGTACATATATGTTAGAATTTACTTTTCTCTTGCACAAACGGACATAATACGTTTTCACAATAACAGAATTGACAGGTTTAAATTAAAGATGAGGTCTCCATTCAGACCAGTATGGGGTTTATCCACACCACTGGATATTGAGATCTGTAATGATTTAGTAATGTCTTTCTCTGGTCATGGTTGTTAACTTTAGTTTAGTAAAGGTTTGTTCTAAGGAATATATTTTACAATACAACACTATAATACAGGCACACACACACACACACACACACACACACACACATGCGTGCTCTCTACCATCAAAAGTTTGGAATCAATACGATTTATTTATTTTAAAGAAGTCTCTCATCAAGGCTGTATTTAAAATGCAATTAAACAGTAATATTGTGAAATATTATTACAATTTTAACGTGTAAATTATCTGTTTGCTATTTAATTTTCAGAAGCCTCCCGTCTTTAGTGTTGCATGATCCTTCAGAAATCATTCTAATGCAAATTCAGCTTTGCCATCACAGGAATAAGTTAGATTTTAAAATATATTATAAAAGAAAACAGTTATTTTAAATTGTAATATTTCACAATATCACTGTTTTTATTGTATTTTTGATTCAATATATACAGCCTGGGTGATCATGAGAGATTTATTTTAAAAACAAAAACATAAAATCTTTTATTATTTATTTATAACTTTTGAATGGGTTATCCTCCATTTTTAAATACAGTACATGGATATATATATATATATATATATATATATATATATAAATCCATGTACTGTACATGCACAATTTATTACACTATAGCATTGATAATGGATATGGATTGTATTTTGTAAAAAAAAAAAAAAAATGTCAAAAGCTATTGCATTAATAATATATTATTAATATAATAATATAATATATAGATTAATCATATTAATCTATAATTAAACTCACTAAATATACTACTACTTTATATCATACTGAAAGATTAAAAAAAGAGATAATTTCTTTCAGAAAATGTTTGTGTTGTTTGACATTCTGGCTATCATGTCTTGAAGGGTCTCTGAACACATTATAGTCATTTTGAGAATTGTAATGGTGACCAGTAGAAAACCACTAAGTTCGTTTTCAAAATTCTCGAAATACCAAGAACAAGATATCTGATTTCTCTCAAGTCACACGGCAGCCGAGAGGGTTGGGCGGGTTAAAGAGGGGGTCGGAACCATGAAATGTCAGACAGGCACAGCACCCAGATAAAAACGAGGTCAAGAGATATCAGCGAAAGACTGAATGACCACAGACAAAGACATGTTATCAGCCAATCTGCCCCCTCCTCTGGGCCTGACTATCCCACACAGACACTGCCAGAGCTGGGGAAGATCATCCGAACAAGTAAGTGATTGTAGGAGGTCGGGCTCCTCTTATCTCCTTTTGTTCTGGAGTTCATCACAAGACACACCACTAACCAGAAATAATATCTTCAGTGTAAAAGCATGTGATGGGGTGGGGTGGGGTGTGTGTGAATGAGAGCAAAAAGCAAGAAAACATGAGCACACAAGAGGGATCAGGTTCAAATTTGGCCCGCCTGTGAAATGTCCCGTTTCCCCCTCTCACCCCTACTTTATTGTCTATTAAAGTCAAAAGGTCCCCAAAAAGGTCAGTAGACATAAGCCATATAGTACCATGGTTTTTCTCAGCAAACAGAGCATTCTGTGGCATGATCTTTTTTTTCATGTCAAAGAAAACTTATACCAGTTAGAAATAGATTATTATTATTTATTTTTATTAGAAACACCCATTGGGGATTATACGGAGTTCATGATCTAAGGTAAAGTTATGTAAAGACATTTACAGTATAATGTTACAAAAAATAAAGAGAATAAATGCTGCTCTTTGAAGTTTTCTACTCAAATGAATGAATGAATGAATGAAACAAGCAAACAAATACATATATAAGTAGTTTTCCAAAAAAAAAAAAAAAAAAAATTATGCAGCACAACTATTTTCAAACATTTATAATAATGAGAAATGTTTCACGGTTAAGCATTAAATCAGCATATTAGCATGATTTCTGAAGGAATTTCATCTTTGCCATCACAGGAATATGTTATGTACAGTGCCTCCATAAGCACTGGAACAGTAAAGACAAAATAGCTTTCACTGCTGTGGAGTCAAGACATTTGCAAATATGATTAAAAGATATATAAATAAAAAGGACAGCACTTTTAGAGGTCATCCCACTACTTGCATAAGCATAAGTATTGGAGCAGTTGAATTTAAGGCAGATGTAAAAGATTAAAAGTTAATATTTAGTTGCAGATCCCTTGCATGCAATCAGAGCAGTGAGTCTGCAACCCATAGACATCACCAGACTCTTGGTCTTGTGCTTTGAAATGCTTTCCCCAGCCTTTAATTTCACTAGCTGAAGAGGAGACTAAAGACAGACAAACTCCCCTAAACAAGCAACAGTTGGAATTGAGTACATTAATGTTCAATTGAATTTAAATCTGGAGATTGATTTTGGCAATCTAAGACTTTATATATTTCTTTGCCCTGATAAAGTCCTTGACTGAACTGGCAGGGTGTTTTGGTTCATTGTCCTGATCTAATATGAAGTGCTTTCTTATGAGTTTGGCGGCATTTTCTTGAATATTGGGTAGCCAAGATGATTTTGTACCATTCAAATTTAATTTTGTTACTGCCATCACACACTAAGTAATCATTAAAATTAAGAGGTCCTGTTCTAGAGACAGCCATGCATGCCCATGTCATGACATCACCTCCACCAAGCTTTACAGATGAGGTTGTATGCTTAGGATCATTTGCAGTTCCCTTTTTTTTCCATACTTTTGCTTTCCAGTCACTTAGATAAAGGTTAATCTTTGTCTCATCGGTCCATCAACTCAGTTCCAAAACTCTACTGGCTCACATTTGTGAAGAATCTTGCCTTTCTATTTTTGGTGCTGATCAGAGGTTTGGATCTTGCTGTGTAGCTTCTGTAATTCTGTGTCAAATTCTCCTGCGGACTGTAGATTGACAGAACATCACCCCAGCTTTCTGGAGATTGTTGGTGAGTTTACAGACATGTATTTTAGGGTTAATTTTCACAGCTTTTATGATTTGTCTGTCATCAACTACTGTTGTTTTTCTCAGCCGATCAGGTCATCATTGGTTGCTGATATTGCCGGTAGTTTCCAAACTCTTGATTTCTCCATGCCCTTTGTTTTTCCTATAGTTCTAACTGACTTCCTCTTTTCTTTTAGCATCCAAATTGCTTGCTTTTCTTTCAGAGTCGGCTTCCCCGTCTCCAGCCTGGTTTGTGAGTGTCATTATAGAATGCAAGACTTAGAATGCAGAACCAGTGGATTTAACTGATAAGACACATTCCCTAATTCTTATATCTGAAGAATTATTGCAACAGGACACAGCTGAACACTTAGAAAGACCTTTGAGGCAACGGTTCCAATACTTATGCTCACATCAGATAAGGAGATGGAACTCTAAAAGTGCTCCAAGTATATATATATATTGTGACGGGAGGAGCACAAGACAGACACAGTCGGTGTGGCGTCAGGCCTCGGAGAGGCTTTTATTAACAGAAAATCAAATACAACAGGGGATAAAAGTGGCCAAAGGGGAAGAGTGTCCAAAATAAAGAGGGAATCTGGTGTCCTCGTTGTCCTGCGAGGTTTGTGTAGGTCGGGCAGTGTTCATGGAGAAAGGGTCCAGGTAAGGGGCGGAGTCCGGCGGCCGCATGCGCTCCCCTCTTCGGTCCGGGGCGCGAGGGGCGGCGGCTTCCTCTAGCGGCCGCATCACTCTCGTTGGCCGCGGCGCTGGCAGGGGATGGCCGGCCCGGCAATCCTGGCCCGACGGCCGTGTAAACGGGTGCGGTTCCCATCTGGATTGCGGGTCCGGCAGCTCACGTCTCTGATGGCGCGGGAGTCCCTCAACGCACCCTTCCTGGACCCACGAGGACACCAGTGTGCATGCACAGGGAAGAGACCGGTCTCCCGAGGAGAGGCGCGTTGGGCTTTTAAACAGCGGCGGTGATGAGGCTCCATTTCCTTCAGGTGTGCCCCATCACACGCCGCCAGCCCTGACTCGTCCAGCGCCCCTCCTCTCACACACCCACTCCAGTCGGGAGCCTGGTGAAGGGCGGCGATTTAGGACGGGGTGCCGGTGACAATCAGGGAGGAGGCAGCTGACTCGTCACAATATATATATTCATAACAGACATTTTTAATTGTAGTAATATTACATAATATTACTATTTTACTGTATTTTTGGCCAAATAAATGCAGTATTGTTAAGTATTGATAAAAAAGCACAACGTTTTAAATGGTTCAATCTCTTGTTCATTTAATGTGTTTTTTTCTTTCTCCATATGTCTCTGTATCTGTTACTCGCTATTTTTAAATTCTTATCTTAGTAAGTTACAGTGACAAACAAATGGCAGTGTTTCCTGAGAATGGCCAGCCACCATAAGCAGCAACTTGCCTAATACTCAATGCTTGTCTAATTATATAGACATATACATAAGACAGAGGCAGCTCACAGACATGCACACACCTAAACAGCAAGCACATATTCCGAAAATATAAACACAAAAGCCCTATGGCAAGGATTGATGTCTAAAGCATTCAATGCTACAATCCCTAACAAGTATGAGTCAAATAAACACGACACTTTTTTACTCTCCATTACAAACTTATTGACAGAAACGCAATGGTTTGTTATACAGGATCTCACATCAGCTAGCACAGCCAGGCTATGCACATATTTATAAAGCAATATCACATCATTCATTATGCTGTACTGTAAGCAGAAAAGGCTCCTGCTGCTCCTCATTCACATCTATACTATTCAATAATGCTGCTCATCAGGAGCACCTTCTGAGGGAAATATGATATCAGCTTAGCCAGAGATGAATCGATCAGGCCGTAATGAACACCTGGGTGGACCTCATTTCTGTGGAGAATAAGTGAGCGAGAGAGAGATAGGTTTGGACTTAAATCCAAATATATTCAGAGTACCTGCATAAAGAGTGACTAAAGAACCACATTTGCATTTCTTAAAGGAAATAACGGTGCTTGCAAGGCAGCAAGCATTAGCAGCTAAAGACATGCAGGTCAAAGGCCACGGATCCAAAGATCAATGCCAGTGCTGAACGCTCGATCAGTGTAAGTCCAAGATATTTTGAAACTCTAATTTTAGTTGGTTACAAAAACCAAAAATACATAATGCATGAGTCTGAAGTTCTCTACACAATAGTGTTAAGTTGATGAAGAAATGTGATTTCAATACAATGTTTTCCTAGCAAGCACTGTATTAATAATAGAAAATGTGCTATTAGCAGCAAATTAATACAGACTTGAACTTCAGGAACATGTTTCAGATGAAATAGGTGAATATAATTATAGCAAAAACAACCACTTGCAAGGCCAAAGCCTTTGTAATCACTGTAGACTAACTTTATATAGATGAATTATTTATTAAAACAGCTTTCTGGAATACTGATTGGTCAAATATGTTTTGCATAATGATTGTTATAACTATAATGTATAATTTACTTAAAAAAAACATGCTATTTCTGCTACTGTATGCTAGTTTTGTGTCTCGTATTGCCATTTACTCCACTATGGCTCCCCGAGCTGCTTGCTCCGCCATGGCCTCATGAGTTCGCTGCTCCACAATGGCCTCCTGAGCAGCCTACTACACAATGGCACCCCGAACTGCCTGCTCCACCATGGTTTCCTGAACTGCCTGCCCTGCCATGATGTCCTGAACTGCCTGCTCTGCCATGGTGCCCTGAACTACCTGACCTGTCATGAGTCCCGGAATGGGTACTGCCCTGGAGGTCTGCGGTCCTGAGTAGGCCTGACCTGATGGACCCATTGGATGTTGTATAGCACGGGGACCCACTTTCAGGGAGGGGGGAGTAATGTCAGACTTGTGTTCCCGTTTTGTTGTTTTCATTCCCATGTGTTCCTTGTTTTCCCTCTTGTATCATTATGCCCTTATTCGGTCTTTCCTGTTTCCTGTTCCAATTATGTTTTTTTGTTCCCAGGTGTGTGCGATTAGTTTCCTTGTGTATTTAAGCCACAAGTTTCCTGAGTCCTGCATGCTGTCTAAACATCGATTCCCGTGTCCTACGTGTGTTCCCCCAAAGTCAATAAAGACTGTTATTCCTGATTCTCCTGCATTCTCCTCATTCCTTGCTCCTCATTCCTCACTGTAGGACAGTAACATTATAAATCTGTAAATATCAATTTATAAAAATATGTATTGATCCCAAGCTTTTAAATGGTATATACAGTACACATACACACGCTATTACACTTTTATTGGATTTAGTGGAACAAGTGACCAAATTTGCCTCATAATGTAAACTTTCCCAAAAATAACAATTTGTTGGCAATGTTTTTGCAAACCTTGACAGGGCACATGAGGTACAGAGAGCCAAAGAACTATTCAGAAGAAAGATAAACCTTTGATCATTGTATTTTAGCCATCCCAAGAGAAAATACAAGCAGATCCATGATGCAGTGTCTGTCCAAGGACAAGCGAGCATGCAGCAGAAATAAGCCCTGTAGCATCAGCAGCACAGAAAGAGTGCCAGAGAGTCAGTCTGCGGCCCAACACATCAGCTAATTCACAGACACACCTGGTGAGCGCACAGTCGCTGAACATTGATTCTGACACCACCTAGTCATACAAGGTGTAAAAATCTGCTACACAGTCAAAATGAAATTAAAAATTAGCCTACTGCGCTGTCAGATTAAAATACTATAAAAGGCAGTGCGTTGTGGCTGACCAGAGATTCCTGCAGGGTAAAGGCTGTTGCTGCACTGTGGATCTCTGAAATAAGAGAGCTCTATTGTAAGACATCTGAAATCTCACTGGGACTAACCTGGTTAAGTAATGGTTTATTTAAAGGTAAAAAGTGTGTTAGATGAAATCCTGACGATTAGTGTTGGACACTCAGAGGGTCGCAAGGTCAAATCCCAGTTGGAATCGACACTGAGTTATACCTCAGAGCGATGACAGGAAAATGGCATATAGAGCAAGAAATAATCCACCTTATTCATGTACTCTAGGGCTGGGCGCTATGACGGTATATTGTTACAATATATTGCAAAATAAAGAGTCTATTTGCTATATTGTGTTTTTCCCGGTATGCAAATATATCTGCATAACATAGTATTGCTTAAACGTTATACACCTGTTGAGTGCTAAGGAAACATGCATGAATGAGAAAGTAAAGAGCAGGATACACTTGGTAGAGTTATTAAGTGCAATAAGCTCTTTCCTGCTTTATTGAGCTTAAATGGTCAAATATGCACACAATACCCTTCGTGTGGAGTATTCAAGTAAACACAATCAGTTAGGTTAAATAAATGTAAACAGTTAGGTGAAAACCAGATGTGTTCCAGTAAATTGTATTGGTCTTAAAGGGACAGCAGCATTATTTATCTGCTGCTGTCTGTCATTATTAATGTTAATCATGTTTGACCGATACAGTGAATTCTATGCAGTGTTGTTATTTATACACTTAATTTAATTTCTGTAATATTTCTTACTACATTTTAAATAAACCAAGCCTAAATTAAAAGTTTATTTTATATTTATTTGTTCTGTTGTTCTTGTAATTTGCTTATTTTTCTTAATTTTAATAGCAAAAAAATAAATAAAAATAGCTATATCGAGGTACATATTGTTATCGTGAAATAAAATTTCTCATATTGTGAAATAAGATTTTGGTCATATTGCCCATCCCTAATGTACTGTACTCTCTTATGTATTAAATAGTATTAATTTCTGTTAAATAATGTAAATTAGTGGTATACAGGCGAATATAAATAAATTAGAATGTCTTGGAAAAGTTAATTTCAGTAATTTAATTCAAATTGTGAAAATCATGTATTAAATAAATTCAATGCACACAGACTGAAGTAGTTTAAGTCTTTGGTTATTTTAATTGTGATGATTTTGGCTCACATTTAACATAAACCCACCAATTCAACAAATTAGAATATGGTGACACGCCAATCAGCTAATCAACTCAAAACACCTGCAAAGATTTCCTGAGCCTTCAAAATGGTCTCTCAGTTTGGTTCACTAGGCTACACAATCATGGGGAAGACTGCTGATCTGACAGTTGTCCAGAAGACAATCATTGACACCCTTCACAAGGAGGGTAAGCCACAAACATTCATTGCCATAGAAGCTGGCTGTTCACAGAGTGTTGTATTCAAGCATGTTAACAGAAAGTTGAGTGGAAGGAAAAAGTGTGGAAGAAAAACATGCACAACCAACCGAGAGAACCGCAGCTTTGTGAGGATTGTCAAGCAAAATCGATTCAAGAATTTGAGTGAACTTCACAAGGAATGGACTGAGGCTGGGGTCAAGGGATCAAAAGCCACCACACAGACGTGTCAAGGAATGCTGATTTACAGACAACGTCAGAGGCATCTTACCTGGGCTAAGGAGAAGAAGAACTGTTGCCCAGTGGTCCAAAGTACTCTTTTCAGATGAGAGCAAGTTTTGTATTTCATTTGGAGTCTGAGGGAAGGGTGGAGAAGCTCATAGCCCAAGTTGCTTGAAGTCCAGCGTTAAGTTTCCACAGTCTGAGATGATTTGGGGTGCAATGTCATCTGCTGGTGTTGGTCCATTGTGTTTTTTGAAAACCAACGTCACTGCACCCGTTTACCAGGAAAGTTTGGAACACTTCATGCTTCATTCTGCTGACTAGCATTTTGAAGATGCTGATTTCATTTTCCAGCAGGATTTGGCACTTACTGTCACAGTGTCTGGCCTGTGTTTCCCTGGGTGTCCACTAGTGGTCTCACTTCCCCATAGTCACCCCACTACAGGCACAACATTTCCCACAAAGCCTTTGTCCCTTCATCACTGTTAATTGCACACCTGTTAATTGCACTCAGCTGTCTCCACATTCATCGTTTTCTCCTGTCTATATAAATCGGTCTGTTTATATCTGTTTGATGGAGTCCTTGTTTTCCGTCACCCGGCTTTCTTGTGTTCCCTCGTGTTTTTCATGTTTCTTGTTTTTGGACTGCTTTTCTTGTTATTGACCTCTAGCCTGTTTTTGGATTACCCTATTAAAACACTGCAATTGGATCTCTCGTTTCATGTGTGCATTCGTTACACCTACCCACACTGCCAAAAGCACCAAAAGTTGGTTAAATGACCATGGTGTTGTTGTGCTTGACTGGCCAGCAAACTCACCAGACCTGAACCCCATAGAGAATCTATGGGGTATTGTCAAGAGGAAAATGAGAAACAAGAGACCAAAAAATGCAGATGAGCTGAAGGCCACTGTCAAAGAAACCTGGGCATCCATTCCACCTCAGCAGTGCCACAAACTGATCACCTCCATGCCACGCCGAATTGAGGCAGTAATTAAAGCAAAAGGAGCCCCTTTCCATGTACAGTAAATTAACATACTTTCCAGAAGGCCAACAATTCACACATTTTTTTTACTGATCTTATAAATTATTCAAATTATTCTAATTCTAATGACTGTTGTGAATTGGTGGGTTTTTGTTAAATGTGAGCCAAAATCATCACAATTAATAGAACCAAAGACTTAAACTACTTCAGTCTGTGTGCATTGAATTTATTTAATACACAAGTTTCACAATTTGAGTTGAATTACTGAAATAAATGAACTTTTCCATGACATTCTAATTTATTGAGATGCACCTATATATTACCAATTTCACAGATGTAGCAGTGCAATATGGCTGGATATCGACATGGCTGTGATTTGGCCGTATGGTAATCGCAGCACGCCGACATACAGCTATATCGAGTGGCTACGAGTTTGTTAATCTATAGCATTTATACAGCAGCTCATTGGAGGAAGTGTGTATATATATATAGTAAAGAAGGTACAGCCGCAGTTCTAGTATAAGGCCCCCTTAAATGAAATCATTGTCCTTGAGTGGACGAAACAGGCAGAGCCCCCAAACAATGCAAAAAAAAAAACATCAGTAATGTTTATATTTTAATTAGATATAGATATTTGCCAGTTAAGATTAAGCATAGCTTGACTCATCATGATCCAAATATATAAACAAAACAAACAAAAACAGCTGAACAGTTTGTTGTTGGAGTAAGTGTGATAAATGCGCCTGACATCAGCAGCGGATGCTGAGAAAGTCTGGCTGCACTTCTACTGACTTTTTCTCACTGTGAATGCTTAAGAAGGGACAGAAACTTAAAGGGATAGTTTACCCAAACATTAAAATGGAGAACTGTTTTTTATTTTTATTTTTTTATTGTATATTTTAGCCATGATTTCAATCCTTTGACGTCACCTACATCTTGGATGCCCTGGGGGTAAGCAGATAACCATCAATTTTTAATTTTTGGGTGAACTATCCCTTTAACAGCAACAATACACACATAATGGTAGAAGATATACATATAATGTTATCACTTCGAAACAATATTAAACTTATAAACTAGTTTTATTTCACCTTAACACAGTTATATGAGTTTTCACCACAATATTTTTGGATTATCTTTCTTTCTCCTTTTATTATTACTACAGTATAGTCAATAGAAAACTAAACATTTGCTGAAAGAAAAGCATCAGGCACTCATAAACAAGAATTAAACATTTGCCATCCATTTCTGTGACATAAACACACTGTGCATCTGTAAATGATCAGTGAGTGCAAAAAAAAAATAGACAACAGGATCTAATAAGTTAATGTGCTATGAGTGTGTTTGACGGATTTGGTTCATATTTGTCCTGTGTTTCTCCCAGAAAACAATTTCTGTTCAAATTGCGTGTGCACACATACTTGCACCCTATAGGAGAGGTACAGAGAGACCTGTGAACAACATATGCACAAACAAATCCAAACACACAAACACTTAAGTATTCCACTCACTGTGATTTAGCCAAGATATGTAACAGAACCCAAACCTCAAAAATGTAGCTATAAACTGCTTTAATCATCTGGATTCAGTCAGATTTAATGAACTGGAAGTGTTTGTGGCCTATCACCATATTTAAGAGGGTCATCTGAGGCTGTTCTGAGATTCCTGTCAGAATGACGTAGTTCTGCACAGGCCACGCCCACGATTGATTGACAAATTTGTTTTTGGTGGTGTGTTAGAGAACGCGACACACACGTCGCCCAGAAATCCTGTATAATTCAACCAATCCATTGACGACTTCGAAACCCCTGAAGTGTTTTCACTTTTGTGTGCCGTATGCATCAGACGTTCAGCCACGGGTCCATGGGTGTGACATCTGAGACTGAGACCATTGACTCCCTATATATGAGCAAATGAAGACGCAGAGGTTTAACGTTACTTTCGCTTTGAAGTGAATGCGCAAATGCGCCCTGATCTGCCTAAATGTGTTTTGGATGATTCGTCATCCAGCTTCACCTACAGAAGATTTTTTTTTATGAATCTTTGCAAATCGCCTTTTTTTGATAATGTACTAGTTACCCAGTTTCGCAGCTGAAGTTCACAGTCTGTTTGTCACTGCACGGAAGAGAGAGCAGAGTTGATTAGCATTTAATGCGGCGTGGACGAGGAAAGCGTGCTGAGAACAGAGCTGATTTTGACAGGTTTAAAAATGTGTCTTTTTCACTACCACTGAGAAACTTTAACCAAAGTATGTTATAGACTTTTCATTAAAACTCTAAAGAATCATATCAACTTGTGCAAAATGGGCATCCGATGACCCTTTTAAACGTTATATGAATTCCAAAGAAGTGGTGTTATTGTTATCTAAAACAAATTATTGTTATCTAAAACTTTGTTTACTGGTAATATACACTTTTCTTTCAGTGTATCTCAATATTTGTGTATTTATTTTGAAAGGTTTTTAAAGAATTTCTAAATGCTTTTTAATGCTTTTTTTCTTAAAAAAAGTGTACTGCACAAAAAAAAAAAATCAGTAAATTACACTATTCACAAAAAAATTCAGTTACTGTACAGCATTCTTGTACAGCATTCCTGCACAGTCCTTTCCTGTTCTTGTTCTTGTATATATACAGTACAGACCAAAAGTTTTGGAAATTACTATTTTTTATGTTTTTGAAAGAAGTTTCTTCTGCTCATCAAGCCTGCATTTATTTGATCAAAAATACTGAAAAAACAGTATTATTGTGAAATATTATTACAACATAAAATAATAGTTTTCTATTTGAATATACTTAAAAAAAATTATTTATTCCTGTGATGTAAAGCTGAATTTTCAGCATCATTTCTTCAGCCTTCAGAGTCACATGTAACATCCAGTCTATCACATGATCATTTAGAAATCATTCTAATATTCTGATTTATTATGAGTGTTGGAAACAGTTCTGCTGTCTAATATATTTGATGAATAAAAGGTTAAAAAGAACTGCATCCAAAATAAAAATAAAAATTCTAATAATATATATTCTATATATAATATATATCACTTTTTATCAATTTAACACATCCTTGCTGAATAAAAGTATTGATTATATTAAAAAAAAGAAAGAAAAAAAAACATTACTGACCCCAAATTACTGACCATTAGTGTATATTGTTATTACAAAATATTTCTATTTTAAAAACATAGCTTTTTTATTTTTATTTTTTTTTACTTTTTATTCATCAAAGTATCCTAAAAAAGTATCACATGTTCTGAAAAAATATTAAGCAGCAGAACTGTTTCCAACTTTGATAATGAATCATCATATTAGAATTATTTCTAAAGGATCATGTGATAATGATCCTAAAAATTCAGCTTTGCATCACAGAAATAAATGATAATTTAAAGTATAATAAATTTAAAAACAATTATTTCAAATTGTAATAATATTTCACAATATTACATTTTTTTTCTGTATTTTTGATCAAATAAATGCAGGCTTGATGAGCAGAATAAACTTCTTTCAAAAACATAAAAAATAGTAATGTTTCCAAACTTTTGGTCTGTACTATATATATATATATAGTACAGACCAAAAGTTTGGACACAACTTCTCATTCAAAGAGTTTTCTTTTTCTTTATTTATTAAATCCCACATCGATAACAACATTTTAGAGGATAACTCTTTTCCGATGTGGATGTCTTCAGGCATACTCTATTATCTTCAAGAGTGTGTTTTGAACAGTACGTGTGAGACTGAACTTTGCTTTTTCTTCACTAAGCAGTTCCTCTGCAGTGAATACACAAGTACACATTAACAACAGCACCCGAATATCACCATCAATTTCATTTTTCATTTCTGACAAACCCCACTACTCCTCTGATTTCTCAGCGCTGTGGAGCTTTAGATTGGAGAGGCACCCCCACAGAAGTTCTTCATTTTACCCTTGAGATATTTTGGAAAAGTCATATTTAAGCTTGATTTCAATGTGTGAATTTTATTGTAGAAGACTGCATGAAATAGTTTAGTGAACCTATTGAAGCAGGAAGTTACTGTAGGGCGAGACAGATTGCCAGGCTTGTTCTTTATATGAATTGCCAGTTGCTTTTAGTCTGCGTCATGGCCTGGTCAAGCCACAGTTTTCCAGAATAGTTGAAATTGGAAGTATTATATCTGAGAGCATTTTTTATTTGTATACGGTCTTGCCAACAAGTTGCGTCATCAATATTTTGGGCTATTTTCCAGAGGAGAATTTGTTCAAAATTTTGGATGCTTTCATAGGTGGTTCATTTCAGATCTCGTGAGAGAAGTTTGGGAATATATATATATATATATATATATATATATATATATATATATATATATATATATATATATATATATATATATATATATATATATATACAGTACAGACCAAAAGTTTGGACACACCTTCTCATTCAAAGAGTTTTCTTTATTTTCATGACTATGAAAATTGTAGAGTCGCACTGAAGGCATCAAGGGCTATTTGACCAAGAAGGAGAGTGATGGGGTGCTGCGCCAGATGACCTTGCCTCCACAGTCACCGGACCTGAACCCAATCGAGATGGTTTAGGGGTGAGCTGGACCGCAGACAGAAGGCAAAAGGGCCAACAAGTGCTAAGCATCTCTCGGGGAACTCCTTCAAGACTGTTGGAAGACCATTTCAGGTGACTACCTCTTGGAGCTCATCAAGAGAATGCCAAGAGTGTGCAAAGCAGTAATCAAAGCAAAAGGTGGCTACTTTGAAGAACCTAGAATATGACATATTTTCAGCTGTTTCACACTTTTTTGTTATGTATATAATTCCATGTATAATTCCACATGTGTTAATTCATAGTTTTGATGCCTTCAGTGTGAATCTACAATTTTCCGTCATGAAAATAAAGAAAACTTTTTTGAATGAGAAGGTGTGTCCAAACTTTTGGTCTGTACTGTATATATATATATATATATATATATATATATATATATATATATATATATATATTAAACACTATTTTTTTTTATAATAAGACTAAAGTAAACCTAAAACAAAAAATGATTTAGAAATCTAACTTTTAAAGAATATATAAACAGTGCACACAAGCAAATAAGGCAGCATTGCTGATCCAGAAACATCCCACTTCACAAGCATTGTGTTCAAACACCGAAAACCATGCCATTTGATGTAAAATGCATACAAATATACAAACATCCCATACACACAAACACATGCACGCACACACACAAACACATAATTTCTTTAAACAGCATCCGTTCTGCAATGGTAATTGAGCAAATTCCAACTGTTCTGTTTTTTCTGTAAGTGTGACATCAACAGGAACTACATTTTCACACATGCATACAAACAAATAGAGAATAAACAAGTAACAACAGGGGAATAGAGAAAAGAGAATGTGAGAGAATAAAAACTGGAAGTCTTGCCTCTGTATGAAAGAATAAAACAAACTCCAACCTCCTCTGACAGCTTTCCACAACGATTACACAACAAACAAAGGAGATGCAAGACTTGTCTCTCTATTTAAACCTAATCCACTCATGCACTACTCTCACACACACACACACAGACCATATCCCTCTGAAAGATGTAATGTATAAAGGCCTGCCTCAGACTGTTAGCCTGACCAAAGTGGAGATTGTGGAAAACAGCAGTTCTGTGTGAGATATTAGCAATGTAGGGTAACTGCTGCACTGCTGTAGTAACTCACTATCTGTTGCATGCACTTAAATCATTTAATGCATAACATTTGCATAGAAAGAGAATGCACATATACTGTCAGAAAACAAACACTCCTTCACACACACACAAAGACGCTTCAGACAGATTCATGCAGCACAGAACAGGGCAGGAGAAAAATGCTAACCTCATAAACAAACATTAATTACACTTACATTTATCAGTACATTTACACTTACCAGATGCTTAAATGCAAAGCAACTAACAGTGCATTCAAAGTACATTTTATCACAAAGGGCACCCTGGGAATTAAACCCAAGACTTTGGTGTCACTACTGCCAGCTGAGTTGCAGCAACATTTACATTTATGCATTTAGCAGACACTTCATTCATTGTGTTACAGTGCATTCCAGGGACAGTTCATTTTGTGTGTGTGTGTGTGTGTTCTCTGTGAACAGCATCATGCTCACTATATTTAGCATATATTCCTAAAAATTTGGTTGCAAATGTAATGTCTTGAACAGGATGATGTAAATACATTTTAAATTTGGTAATTATGAAAATCTCTCTTATTATCTTGTGTATTATCTTTTCTTTTTTATTTTATTTTAATAAATTAATAATTTTATTCACCTAGGATAAATACATTTTTTTTTAAATGCATTAAAAAAATGAATATTATTTTTTACTTTTTATTCATCCAAAAATTCAGCGAAAATAAAAAAGAAATACCATGTTTCAAAATAAAATGAATTAATGAATTAAATCAATAAAAAGCATTAAGCAGCACAACTGTTTTCAACACTGATATTAATAATAAATGTTCTTGGGCACCAAAGCAGCATATTAGAAATTATGACTTCAGAAGAATCATGGGACACTTGAAGACTGCAGTAACAACTGCTAAAAAAATCAGATTTGCTATTACAGGAATAAATTATATTTTAAAATATACCAAAATAATAATAAAAAGTAATAATATTTCACAAAATTACTGTTTAACTGTATTTTTAATCCAAAAGACTTTATTCGAAAACATAAAAAAATGCTCCAACCCCCAGCTTTTGAATGTATATACACAAACAATAAATAAATAAATACAGTATTTTACATAACTACATGGTAAAAAAAATATGCATGCTGAATATATATTCCTCTCATGTCTGGTATATTTTTTGCAGGACAATCTATTTGTTGGTATCCACATCTCAGAAGTTCTGCTGTGACAGACAGACCAATCTGAGTTCTATTGATGTTTAGCAGATTGAATGATTCATGTTGAATAAATCAACGCGAGAGTCTCTTATTGCATACATCGTGTTTTACAAATTTTCAGATAGTAGCAACACACATATACAGTTGCATACATTCAAGTCTATCTTATTCCCACAATATAATTTTGACTCCACCAATCAACAAAACACAGCCCTCTGTGCATGCTTACTGTAGCCTGAAGTGGATTTTTATAGTAAATTAATTTTCCCACATGTCAGATAGAATTTTGCACTGAGCCAAAGCAAATGCATGAGTTATTGCCTCATGCTTGCCAAACAAAAAACAACATGTAGAATGAATGCTAGAAGCCATTTTTGTGAGTGAGATCTCTGCAGGCCAATCAGGGATGACTGTATCAGTGAAGACTCATGGGTAATGACTGCTGGGGTACTTCCACTTACCCTGCCATTTATTCACCCTCCTTTTATTTCCCGTCCCTCTGACCTCACACCAAAACCTCTGCAGGGTTTGTAATGCTGGAAAGCATGAGAGAGACTGAGAGAGAGAACGAGGGTGTGAATAAACGAGTGGAGCACCTCATATTGCTCATTAGTGGTTAGCCAGAAGTAAGTTGCTGTGTCAGGTCAGGACAGGACTGTCTCATTAGGGATACAGAAACACAGCCAGGCCAATGACTGAGAGAGAGCGAGAGAGAAAGAGAGCAAGGACAAACAATTTAAACCTCCCAGAGGGTGAGAGAAAGAAAGAGAGAGAGAGGTAACAAGGACAAAGAATTTAAACCTCCCAAAGGGAGAGAGAGAGAGAGAGAGAGAGAGAGAAAGAGAGAGAGAAAGAGATAGAGAAAGAGAGAGAGACCCTTCACCTTTGTAATTATTATGCCAATAAACAAGTTTTCATTTAGGAGAGACACAAGTGTGTTATGTTTTTGTTGCTGCGTATTCACTTAGGTTATTATTTGTGTATTGCATCATACCACAAAATCATTTTCTAAGTACTTTAAAATTCTGTACATGTGTGTTTGCAAACGTACATCATTGTCTAAAAGTCTGAGACCACTAGTGGGAGGAAAAGAAGAGAGTCAATAAAATTAAATATTTATAAATTACTAAAAATATAATTTAGCATTTAATATTAAAATAAACAACACCATCAATAACAGTAAAAACAACAACAATAAAAAAATAATAAATTACGTTATCTTTGTTATTTTTTATTTTTATTATTTATTATGTATTTTTTAATAGCTATTTTACTT
Source organism: Carassius carassius (assembly GCF_963082965.1). Classification (NCBI taxonomy): domain Eukaryota; kingdom Metazoa; phylum Chordata; class Actinopteri; order Cypriniformes; family Cyprinidae; genus Carassius; species Carassius carassius. The sequence continues at coordinate 8,355,400 of NC_081761.1, forward strand.
TACAATTCTGTTTAATTATTATTATTATTATTATTATTATTATTATTAACAGCATTATTATTAACAAATATAAATATTTCTAAATTACACAAAATATAATTTAATATTTAATATCAAATAAACAACAACAACAATAATGCATTATTCATTAATTTAATTATTTATTATTATTATTATTATTATTATTATTATTATTATTTTTTTTTTTTTTTTTTTTTTTTTATATATATAACTATTCTCTTTACAACTCTGTTGTGTTTCCCCTATATGTTTGCAGATGTAAATCATGGTGCAAAAGTCTGAGACCACTGGTGGAAAAGGGAAAAAAGACCTAAAACCATGTCATATATTTATAAACTGTATGAAATATATTATTGTTGTTGTTGTTGTTGTTCCATGAGAATCGACCCTTTTGGATGGGTAAACTTCTATGTTGGTGAACAAACTAAAACAAATATAATTTCTGCAATTCCATTTGCACCAATAGGGAAAATAAATAAATAAATAAATAAAAAATACACAAACAATTTCCAGTAGAATAATATTTTTTTTTTTTTTGAGAGACAGTTATTTAAAGATTTTAAATGTGGTCTCGGACTTTTGAACCCCACTCTATATCCAGCTGGTGACAGTCTCATTACGTGTTACAATATTCCTGCCACCCAAAGTGACGGCGGGCCACTGATCCGATTTATGGAACTTAATTTGCCGACTGAGGTCAACCTTGTTAGGGGGACTGATTTGACCGTCGCACCAGAAGGACAGGAGTCCTCCTGATAGGCCAGATGCTCTCTGTCCCCTCACAACATCTCAATAAACCAAACCCTAAGCCCTTTATCTTCACCTCAAAACTTAACCTAAAATTTATACTGACCCGTGCCCCTCAGAACAGGATACCAGTTCATGATTCTTAAACAAATGCAAAACACAGATATGCACCCAAAACAAACACCCACCAAGGAATGTTCCGGGGTTAAATACAGGTTAAGCTCTAATGCATCTGTGGCATCTCGTGGGCAAAGAATTTACAATAATACATTTACAGTGGAAGGCTATGGGTAAGTAATGGCATTATCAAGGGTTTAGCAGAAATGTGCAGCTTTTGGTAAAACCCTTATTGATAATTTCATCCAAAATGTGTGTAAAGAATGTATTTATTCTAATTAGCCACCAATTGACCAAAAGGCAAAATAGTTATGAATATCAATGAGATTGTTTTGAAATACTAGCTATAGCACTGTAGGTAGCCTGACTTTTTGCAAATATTGCCCATTGTCAATTTAACCCCTTTTTCTAAGCATAGTATGGTAATCAGCATCCACAGGTGGCTAAATGCTAATAGTTTTGTGGACATATGCACATCAGTCTTCACGTGCATTTTTATGTAAAATTCAGAAGGGAAAACACAAAAAATCTGGAGCACTAATTGATTTTCACACACTATTCAGATTCAAGGACTCTTATGTTCAGCAGTAATTAACTAATAATGTAGCTGACAGAATTTACCACAAAGCATTTCTGAATGTATCAAAAGGCTGCCGTGTTAAACTAATATCTAAAGTGTCATAAATATTAGAGTCTGAAAGATCTGAATTACATTGCGGTGTGACTACAGATTCATTTAGAATCTTGGTGGGATGATTAGGTGATTAATTCATTCATTAATCGATGACCTTCATACAAGTAGGCTCATTAGTTATTGCTTATTAAAAACCCTATACAGTCTAAAAGGTAAAAGATGGATGCTCTCCCCATGCAAAGCACACTGAAAGAGTGAAAAACTGAGTACATGTAGGTCTTGCCCCGCCGGTCTCACCCTCCCTCTAGGTGAAAGCAAACAAAATGTCTCATGCCAGCTCTATTAATCTCTGGGATGACTTCCATTAAGAAGGGTTAAGGCAAACTGGCTGCTGCATGAGAACTGGCCTTGCTTGTGCAGTCTGTTCTGTAATAGCTCTCAGATTGATAGATATGATTTAGCATATGATGTATAGGTGGCCTATTTGCTGGGGCTTTAGGTCAATACTAAAAACCACACATAAGCAAAGAACATGGGCAATTATGGCACCACCAAAAGCCGGTAAGAACTGCTGGAGGCAGGGAGTGTTGCTTCTCTTAAATTAATAATGTGAAATTGGTTGTCAGGTAACTTAATAACAGCCCTGAATTCTTTATTGAAACAACTGTGAGCCAAAGTCGAAAAACTTGGCAGAAGGTCAGAGACGTTTACGATTATGGAGTTACATTAGGAAGAATAATTAGTACAATTTTGTTTCAACCGGGGGACGGAAATATGTTAAGATTATAAAAGGCAATGTAAAGGAGCCCTCACAGCTCATTAACCACGCTACAAAAGGCCTGTAGGAGAGGAGACTAGAGTTCTGGGATAAAACAAGCCTTTGAACTTTGAGTCATAGATATATCACATTTCAACTTAAACGTAACAGAAGGTCGAACAGATAAATCTAAAAATGTATCCAGTCTGTAATTTACATGCTAATTACAAACGCCATATATAAGTAACTTAATAAATAATATCTGTTTCCAACATTCCATTTATGAATGAGTCATAAAAATGAAAATTGAATTTCTGAAATAACATGTGAAGTAAAATTTTAAATGATGCTGTATGAAAATAGAAGACACACACACGCACGCACGCACGCACACACGCATACACATACACATACACATACAGCCTTTAAAATATAATTTATTTCTGTGAAGAAATAAGCAAAGCTGAATGTTTTATCAGCCACTACTCCAGTCTTCATCAAGTCTTCAGTGTAACATGTACTTTCAGAAATAAATGTAATATGCTAGTTTATTATCAATGCTGGAAACAGTTGTGCTGCTTAATATTTTTTGTAACCTGTCATACTGTTTTCATAATTTATTGATGTATAAAACATTTATTCAAAATATAAATCTATTCTAACAATACAAGTCTTTACTATAACTTAAAATAACTGTTTTAAATATATATATATATACATACATACAGGTGGATCTAAAAAATGTGTATATCGTGAAAAAAATCCAGTTTCTCAAAATATTAGAATATTTCCTAAGAACAATCACAAAAAGGATTTGCATAACAGAAAAGTTCAAGTATGTTCATTTATGCACTCGGCCAGGGCTCAATTTCCAAAAACTCCAGCATCAGTGAGGTGTGGCATGGAAGAGATCAGCCTGTAGCATTGCTGAGCCACTAGTGTGAGCCTTCAGCTCATCTGTGTTGTTTGATCAACTGTTTTTCATGTTTCTCTTGAAAATATCCCATAGATTCCATATGGGATTCAGGTCAGGCATGTTGGCTGGCCAATCAAGTACAGTAATATCATGGTCAACATACCACTTGGAAGTGGTTTTGGCACTGTGGGCAGTTGCTAAAGTCCTGCTGGAAAAGGAAATCAGCATCTCCACAAATCTTGTCAGCAGATGAAAGCATAAAGTGCTCCGAATTCTCCTGGTAAATAGCTGCATTGACTTTGGACTTGATAAAACAAAATGGACCAACACCAGCAGACATCACAGCATCCCAAATCATCAATGACTTTGGAAACTTTACACTCGACTTCAAGCAGCTCGGATTCTTTGTCTCTACAGTCTTCCTCCAGAATCCAGACCTTGATTTTCAAATGAAGTGCAAAATTTACTTTTATCTGAAAAGAGGACTTTGGACCACTGAGCAACAGTGAAACATTTTTTTTTCTAAGGTAAGATGCTTCTGATGTTTTTTCTGTTTCAAAAGTGGCTTGGTAGTCCTTTTTCTGAAGATGTCTGAGTGCTGTGACTCTTGATGCTTCAGTCCACTCAGCATGAAGCTCTCCCAAGTGTTTGAATTGACATTGTTTGACAGTATTCTCAAGCTTGAGGACATCCCTGTTGCTTGTGCACCTTTTCCTACCCAATTTCTTTCTTCTAGTCAACTTTGCATTTAATATGCTTTGATAAAGCACTCAGTGAACAGCCACTTATATTACTTACCCTCTTTGTGGAGGGTGTCAATGATTGTCTACTGGACCATTGCCAAGTCAGTAGTCTTCCCCATTATTGTGGTTTCAAAGAACAAGAGATATCCATAGTTTATATTGTAGGGATGCCATTTTCGCCCACAGGACTCCCGCATACAGGATGTTTTTCCCTTTTCACACCATTCTTTGTAAACCCTAGAAATGGTTGTGCGTGAAAATCCCAGTAATTGAGCAGATTGTGAAATACTCAGACCAGCCCGTCTGGCACCAACAACCATGCCACGCTCAAAATTGCTTAAATCACCTTTCTTTCCCATTCTGACATTCAGTTTGGAGTTCAGGAGATTGTCTTGACCAGGACCACACCCCTAAATGCAATGAAGCAACTGCCACGTGATTGGTTGATTTTACTTTACATGTAATGAATCTAGAATATATTAAATTTTGAGACTGTCCTCCAAAAAAAAAAAAAAAAAAAAAAAAACATGACCATATAGGTAGTTTGTGCAAGCACCTTATTATTACCTATATTTACTTTTTTAAATTTAGCGCCCTCTAGCTGGCGTAAAAATAATGACAGTATTGTGTTGCATCTGTTGTCATGAAATGATGTATAACTGTCATCACTAATCAAAATGTGCGTTTATTTAAATGCAATGTGTGGACTTTTTACACCTATCTCATTGTAATTTGTACATATTTTACTAGGCGGCTAATCTGTTCGAATGACTACACCTAACCCCACCCCTAAATTTACCCCTCACAGAAATCATGCTAAACTGTGATTTAAAGAGCATATACATTTTATGAACACGTGCGTTCTCTGGGATCGAACCCATGATCACGTGGTGGTAACATATTGTCATATACCAAAATGCTCTACCAACTGAGCTACACAAAACCCGAATTATAGCGCAAATAAAGAGTACAAAACATTAATATGAAAACGTCCTGTTGCAGATAGGGGCGCAACTGTAATATATGCTCTAATGCGTCGTATTTCAGGGATCTTGACATACAACCTACTGTATACGGGCGCACTGGTTGCAGGACAGGTTGTAAATTGTCACTTTTTGAAATAAATTACAAAAAAGTGAATATATATATATATATATATATATATATATATATATATATATATATACTGTATTTTGTCTATATATCTACTGTATATTACAAAATATTTTGATTTTGATTAAATGCTGTTCTTTTTAACTTTTAATTCAATAAAGGAATCCTGAAAAAAGTATCACAGATTCTAATAAATAAATAAATAAATAAAACATAAACATCACAGTGATATTGATACATGATAATAAATAAATAATATTTTACAACAGTACTGTTTATTTTTTACTTCTGTATATTTGATCAAATAAATGCAGCCTTGATCAGCATAAGAATCTTAAAGATGATATATTTCTATTCATGTGCACTTCATGTGTTTTTTTTTGGCTAATTTTACATTGACTTTGAACATTGCTCATCAGTTTAGTCAATTAGTCATAATGGATCAGTTTAAGTTACTGATTAACTTGGAGTACTTTAATCAATCAAATGCAAACTGAATCTATCATCTGGATAGCACTGTCTGAGCATACTGTATGTAGCAAGGGCTCCGTGTTGTCAAGATTACTCATCCTTCTGCTCAGTGAGGTCACCAAGGCTGATCCTGGTGCTGTAAAGCCTGTTGTCCTGAGATGGACCTTTGAGGCAGACCATGGGAGAGGTAAGCAGTCTGATCAGACCATATGCACCACCAAGGTTGCTGGGTTACCAATAAGAAAACCCCGAACACGTACGGCACACTGCAGGCCAAAAGCAGATAATGGACAAGAACATTGTGTAATAGGCCCAGGTGATTTACAGTTCAATTTGCCGGCACAGACAACTTTTGTAGAAAGAAAACTTTGGAGGGGATCTTAGAAAAAAGCATTAAGGCACTCAACCCGCACACATATTCAGACGTCTGAATAGCAAATTGTATATGTGCTGTGGGCTTTATTGCACAGCAAAGTTAACGTTTCTGACATGACAAAAAGAGTTCCAACATCAGTAGAACAGGAGCAAGGCAGGTACGCCGAGCATGATGATAATGATAATGATTAGATATAATGGCAGATAACAGAGGAACAGAAAGTGGATAATGCACCAATCCGTCGTGTGCACACATGAGAAACTGAGATAAAAGCCTTTCCATTTAGACATCCTAAATCCTGGGCTTCAAAGCCACAAAGAGACCATGTTCATCTCAACTACAGTTTTTAATGTACCAGGATTGATAGAGATAACTCTTGACACCACAACAGAATAGACTAATAATAGAAAAAAGAAGAAAAAAAAATCAGTCTATTTCTCTTCTTTTCTAGTAAAGAACAGTGTTATTTTTGTACCACTGAGACATTACTATACTATTTACTTTTTATAAGTTCTTATTTTCTCTTTATTTATTTTATATTTAATTTAAATTTTAGTTATAATCCCACTTTATATTAGGTGGCCTTCTGTACTTATATTTACATGAATAAATTCAATGCACTTATTGTGTACATGCATTTACATTGTACTGTATTTATTTAACAAAAACACCTGCATGTAATCTGTAAAAAAAAATCTGTGATTTAACTGTTGACTCATCCTTTAAATTTTAACCCACCCTTAAACCTACACATACCACCACACCTGTCCCTAACATTACCTGTATCCCACCTCAATAGGAGAAAAGTGTTTTGCAATTCATTATGAACATAATAAGTACATTATGCTTAATTTATTTTTTATGCAAGTACAAAGTAGTTAAGGCCACCTAATATAAAATGGGACCATAAAAAAAAATAAAACTGAAATGAAAATTCATTTTATAGTGATATTTAGTAGCTCTAGTTAAACTACATAAAAATGAGAATGCTGCTTTGACAACTGATAGAACTAAAATAAAATAAAAGGGATAAAATAAAATATGAAAAATGTAAACTTAATTTAATTAATGATTGAAGTTTACTTTTGGTATCAGTTTACAATAAGGTCCCATTAGTTGATGCTGTTTGCATCGACATTTGTATTTGCATTGATTGTCTTAACTGATTTTCATTAACACTACATTACAGTAATTATTAATAGTTGTTTATGTTAATAACAACACAACTGTTCATTGTTAGTTCATGTAAGATAAAGTCTATTACATAACATTAACAAAATACAACTTTTGATTTCAATAATGTATTAGTAAATATTTGAATTAACATGAACTAAATTTTTCAAATCCTTTAGAAGTATTTATAATTGTTAGTTTATGTTTAAGACTGAATATTAATAAATGGAACCTCATTTTTTTTAAGCATGAATCACACAAAGTACAGCATTTGTCAATAGGTATATTTGTCAATAGGTATATAGAACATTTATGGGAAGTCATGGCCTAGTGGTTAGAGAGCTTGACTACTAACCCTAGGGTTGTGGATTCGAGTCTCGGGCCGCCAATACCACGACTGAGGTGCCCTTCAGCAAGGCACCGAACCCCCAACTGCTCCCCGGGTGCTGCAGCATAAATGGCTGCCCACTGCTCCGGCTGTGTGTTCATGGAATGTGTGTGTGTGTGTTCACTACTGTGTGTGTGCACTTTGGATGGGTTAAATGCAGAGCACAAATTCTGAGTATGGGTCACCATACTTGGCTGTATGTCACATCACTTTCACTTTCAATTGTGAAAATGGGGGTCCTGGAACTCTGGATGAAGACTTTGTTTAAATTTTGGAATTTTGCATTCATTAATTCTTGCCAAATTTAATATTTGGAATGTTTTAGATTTTCATGTTCCCTGACCCGTATCACTAAAGCGTATCACCAGCTGCTACCATACACTTTGCCAAACAGCATTTACTGGGAACAGACAGCATGAATGTGTTCAAAGACAGCTGGGGATTTTCTTGCCTACCACAATGTAATGTTTTTTTTTCTTAGCAAATACTGAACATTGTCATAAATGGATAATACACCAAAAAAATAAAATAAATAAATAAATAAATTATATATATATATATATATATATATATATATATATATATATATATATATATATATATATATATATATATATTTGTCATTCTCATGTCGTTCCAAACCTTTACACACTCCTTTAATGTATGGAACACAAAAGAAGATATTTTGGAGAATTAAACAGTTTTGGTTCCTATTAACTTCAATTGTATATAAAAAAAAAATGCTGTTGGAGTCAATGAAAAATTAATCTGCATCATCCTTCAAAATATCTTATTTTGTGTTTAGCAGAAGAAAGAAATGCATAAAAAGTTGGAATGACATGATGGTGAGTAAATGATGACAGAATTATATTTATTAATTTGTGTGTGTGTGTGTGTGTGTGTGTGTGTACTAGCCCTTTAATTACAATTATATAAGTTTACTAGCATCATGAAATTTTATTTATATACTTTATTTCATCTAATTTAAATGTAGTCTTTTTAGTGTACTATAATTTTACATATTTCAGAATTTTATTTTTGTGATTACTGTAGGTGATATGGTTCTTACATTCTGTTAGAGAACACTGTAAATCTATTGACTTCAATGGGGGATGATTCGTCAAAAAGACATGAAGAACCAAAATCTTAACTTTTACTCCAATGCACTTCTGTTGACCAGTGAGAATTTCATTGCTTTCAGAAAACTCATTATCTGTTTTCCTTGTTTTCAAACTGATCCAGCTTTTTCTGTACCCTTAAAATGAACCCTGTGCATTCCTATCTGTCAAACGCTCTGTTGGAGCTTCCTTAATGTGTAGGAGCCCACTGTATTATTATTATTTTTTAATGTTATATATACTTCTTTATATTACTTCAATCCATATCACTTAGATGACAATTCTGAGACCTTTAACTCTATTTCGGAGTGAGAAAGGTAGTTGATGGAGGTGCATTTCCCCCATGTTTCAAAGTACACACACGATGGCTTGAGCTTGGCTTCAGAACATTGAATATCAATAGCTATAAACTGAAGGGCTCTTTATGAGAACACTGACAACACACACTCACAAACCTCACACGCGCAGACAAAAAAGGACTTTGTACATGTCACACTGTAATGACAGTTTCCGAACAAATTAAAACATTTACTCCTATACAACTCTTCTGTTCTGTTACTATGAATCTCAACCCCTGGGCCCTCTGGAAGGAAACCCGTATTTCTGTCATGTTGCTAGCAATTTCCAAAAGAACAAGGGGAGAGGAGTGATGGGATGGAGAGAGAGAAAAACAGAGAGGGAGGTTAAAGGAATCTGTGGAAGCTGCCAGATTGGAAATTGGCGGAGTGGTTTTATTCAGTGAGAGAACAGAACATTTCACCTCTGCATAGCCAATCACTTTATAGAGAGATATGCTGCTTTTAAGAGAAATGTCAGATTGCTTTCCAGCTGTCCTCTCTTGTTCTCTCCCATTTCTTCTACTCCTGCTGTAAAGTATCTCTCAAAATATTCTTTCCACCACTTCAATCTACTGTCTCTTTTTCGATATGGTGTGTATTTCTCTCAAGAAGGCCCTCTCTCCGCACAACATTATCCTCTGTTCTCCCTAAAACTATTTGCCTATTTTATGTTTTAGCTTGTCTTTTTGTATGTGTGTGTGTTTGTCAAACAACAACATTTGACAGCTGGTGATTAATTTATGAAATAATGCACACAATCATGTATCAAACAAGCAGTTTCCAACCAGGCATGTGAAATAAGCTCAGTATAAAGCTATACTATCTCTCCCTCCCTCTCCCTCTCTCTCTCTCTCTCTCTCTCTCTCTATGTGTATATATATTAGTGCTGGGCAATGATTAAGCAAAATATTTTATCATGATTAATCGTATGATAGTCTGCAATTAATTGCAATTAAACGCATTGTTATGCACACAACTAATAATGCATTCAAAAGTAGTGGATTGTGCACCTTTTTCATTTAAAAGTACTGTTATATGAACAAAAGTGCAATAACATTTGGTTTGCAAACACTTAACAAAAATTTGCTTTTTTACAGCAGTAAGCCCTATTCCATTTTCATAGTAGCAGTTAAAATATTTCTTGTAAATCTTAACTTATAACATTAATGAAGTTAAATTAAATATAAAATAAGCCATATGTCACTGCCAGGACATTAACATTTTTATAGAAAATATTTGAGTGTTTATTGTTGAAAAACAAGTTATGCTCAGAGTCCGGAGCCTCAATCATAACATTATAGCAGGCATCTTCCTATTAGAGATCTGCATGATCACGGGACCCATCGCAGCAGAGTGCGGTGCAGGACAACACTTGATGTGCAGTTATAGACTCCTGTGTGTGGGATGCGGGAGAATAATTAGGGTGTGCTCACACTAGCCAATCGTAAGCCCCAAAGCCCTGTTCGTTTTATTAGTGTGATTGTTCCGTGTAGCAGTCCCTGGCTCGGCTGGAAGAGGTGGGCAAGAGCCCCGTTCAGTTGTATATAGATCAGTGAGTGTGAGCGCTAACCACGCCAGAGTACAGATCTTCTTCTGTGGATATTTCTGAGCAGCAAAAGCAATAGACCTGTAAAGCAATATATTGTGAGAGGGATGTGTGTTACTGCGTCCCATATGACAAACATACATAACAAACCATAAAGTTAACAAAACAATGCACTCCACTGTGCTGAGCATGCGCTTCTCTGCTGTCTTCACATGCTATCGGAAACTTCCTATTTCCCATTTATGAAGTCATGATTATGAGTTCGTTGCCCTCTTTTAAAAATAACAATGGACAGTGGTTTGTGAATGCTGATGCTTAGCCTAAATAATTTGATCGGGAGCATCCCCTCCTGTGACTCATGATTTGTCTGTATGTGTATTCAGAGCCAGTGAGCAACAGATTTTTAAAATAATAATAATAATAATAATAAACTGTGTCAACGCTCAATAAAATAATGATCGGCATTAATTAATTAATGTGTTAACGCAATAATAATGCGTTAATTTCCCCAGCCCTAATATATATATAGGCCTATATATATATATATATGTGTTTGTGTGTGTGTATGCATCTATCTATATACAGTACAGACCAAAAGTTTTTCAGCATCATTACTCCAGCCTTCAGTGTCACATGTAACATCCAGTCTATCACATGATCATTTAGAAATTATTCTAATATTCTGATTTATTATGAGTGTTGGAAACAGTTCTGCTGTCTAATATATTTGATGAATAAAAGGTTAAAAACAACTGCATTTATTCAAAATAATAATAATAATAATGATCCTAAAAATAAAGCTTTGCATCACAGAAATAAATGATAATTTAAAGTATAATACATTTAAAAACAATTATTTTAAATTGTAATAATATATCACAATATTATTTTTTTTTCTTCTATTTTTGATCAAATAAATGCAGACTTGATGAGCAGAAGAAACTTCTTTCAAAAACATTAAAAATAGTAATGTTTCCAAACTTTTGGTCTGTACTGTATCTATCTATCTATCTATCTATCTATCTATCTATCTATCTATCTATCTATCTATCTATCTATCTATCTATCTATCTATCTATCTATACACACACACACACACACACACACAAACACACACACACATTAGGGCTGTCAGTTCAACACAATAACTTAATTAATTAGTTATGTAACACAATATAAAATAACACGATGGAAATATTTTAACTTAGTTAACGCATCACCCCAGACCTGCATGTCATCTTACATTTCATACAGTTAACTGTTGACAAATATGATGGAGGGCAACAACTCCATAAATGCAGTTATACCCTAAAATTCAAGATATTGAGATATTGGCCCTGCACACATGAATTACTACTGCAAAGACTGTAATGGTTTGTAATCCTATACAGAAGGTGAGTACTATGGGGAATCTTCTCAATTCGACCCGTGTGTTGTTATTATGAAAGAGGACAGAAAATCAGGGCTCTTGTCTTGTATTCTCAGTGTTTTTGGACTGTTGTTCTGTCCCTGTAATGTATCAATAATCATCTAGCTTTATGCTAGCTCAGTCCTCTTGTCCTCACTATTGGATCTCTATCACCTTCCATCACCACTGTGACCTTTTCAACTGCAAGTCAGTGCATTTATATGCTCCCCATTTCCTGTTTACTCTGCAGGTATACCTGGATACGCATAGACAAGATGGACTGATAGAGTAAGTGCTAAGAGAGGGACACAAACAATCAAATAAACACATAAGAACTTTGTGGTATTTCAAAGATGTAGCTAAATAATTTCTTTAAGATAAATAATCTGTGATTGCTCACCTCAAAATAAAAAATGAATAAATAAATACATGTCTTGCAGTTAAATATGTTGCAGTTTTTTTCTTGTTTTTTGATTCGCCCAAAACCTAAGAAATCTACAATGAATGATGAATGAATAATGAATATGAACTGTATAAGCAATACTTCAATATGTGAACAGGTTTGTAAACAGATTAGTGCTCTGTGATTGGCTTGGTCTCTGAGCTCTGATTGGACAACAGCTGGCAGACTGATCCGTTGCTTTCAGAGACGGCATAGAGACGCCCCTCAGGAGAGCAGATTAGAGTCGCTTTAAGAAGACTCAGTCGCTCACTAAGCAGCACAGTTTAACTACTGTACCACATTCAGTGTGTGTGCATGGATAAAACTGGTCATGTGTTAAATATGCACGTATAGTTTTTGTCAACAATGCGAAAAAATAAACTTTATTAACTTTGTGAATAGCAACCAAAACCTGGAAACAATCTAAAACACATCTGTATGAAAAACTATAAATCTTACAGAAGAGAAAGTTCATGCTAGGATAAAAAAGCATAATATAGCCATGCTTTAATATAGCGAGAGAGCGATAGAGAGAGAGGAAGTAATCATATTTCAGATATATTCAACTCTGTGCTGACTGTTATGCTTTGTTATAATTCCATTTGCCAATATTGTATAGATATCTTGTGGTAATAAAACAAAAGTGAACTGCATTAAAGAATACAAGTTAGCCGAATGTGCAGGAACAGAGTGAAATCACTCATCTCTTCTTAAAATGGAAACTGAAAAATGACCAAATATTTAAATAAGTAAATATATGAATGTTCATTTCACTATAGATAGATATAAAAATAGCTAAAAAATTATCAGAAACCCACTTCTGAAATCACAAATTTCTTCTTAAAAGCAAAGCCAAAAGCCAGATATTTAAATATGAAAATATATTAATGTTTATTAAAATGACACTAAATTAAATTACACTCAGAAATTGCTAGTAAATTTCCCAAATAGTAATAAAAGGAAACAAGTAACACTAAATTATATGTGAAACAGTATTTCTTTGTAAATCGTATTCCAATAATCTTCCAATAATCAGAAATTACATTTAAATTTATACTCCATATTTTTTATAGTGTATAAATATTAAATATTATTAATAATACATGCATTTTTATTATTAATTTCACAACCTGGTGTAAACACATTGTACTTGGAACAACTGTCAGCTTTTGGGACCGGTTCCTATAAAATATTATCCACCAGTCACCATGGTGACAAAATAAAAGGTTCCTTTATAATGAATCAGATTGTAGACTCTTGCTCATGCTAAAACATAGAGCTTGTCACAGAAAACGTGGCAGCAAATCAACTCTGTGTCAACAGATAACAAGCTCAAACAGCCAAGAACACAACTGTCAGTTGTATTAAATATAACCAGAGGCAATAACAGAAATGAAGGTGCCTGACAAAAATGAATGAAGACGCCAACATCAGAAAGAACCAATGCATAACTGAACATAATATATATATATATATATATATATATATATATATAAATTAGAAACGTATATATGGGACATGTCATTAAATGACATTCTTTAGATATTTTATATGATTAAGTAGCTTTAATGTGCTGCAGAAATACAACAGGTAGTCAACTTTAAATGAATGTCTACTGTAAAAAAAAAAAAATATATATAAAAAACAAAAATTTTATTAAAATGCAGTTACAATAGCAAAAAAAGGCTCTTTCTCTATAGACTTTCAGTATGATGCACTGAAAGATTGAGAGTTGAAATTATATTATACTATGTTGATCACTGATGAAAAATGACTACATATTTTACATAAACTTTTAAATACAACACATATACTGTATATATTTATAGAAATAGAATAAATTAAATACTTTTGAACTAATATACTTTTGTTTTATTCTGAAAGATCACATTCATTGAGACCACCAAATAAAAGTACAGTCCTGAGGGAAGTGCTGTTTGTAATAATCTATTATCCAACATAATCTTTTTTCCAGACCAAGCCCCTCTTTTGTCATAAAGGTCAGGACTATTTCTCACTGAATTCTAGCTAAGGGTGCCTACGTGAGGAGCAAACAGGATGCGAATGCACTGACCATGAGGAGATATTCATTGCTGAACTATTATTCACCCTGTAAATGCCCCAAACTCATTTGTTTGGATGGTTTAATACCAAAACATCTTCAAACACACACTGATACAGCTGCTTTGTGTTAAGATGTCTGTCAGTGTATTTGTCCTCTGAATTAAATTACACAGAAAAGATAGAAGAAGATTAGGAGCGAGTTTGTACTGAAATCCAATTCATGATTACTCTAAAAAAAAAAAAAATCTCTCTCTGTCCTTCTTTTCAGTATATATTTGTCTCAGTATACTATATCTGTCTCCTCTATCAACCCCCCGTCTCTATTATTTACCTCCCCCTCTCGTCTCTTTATATCCCGCCATCACTGAGGTCAACCCCCCTGTGTAGGCCCTACCATCTGTGACTAAGATCTGCAAAATTCCTGTTATTTAAGTGTGCACACGTGCTCTCTCTCTCTCTCTCTCTCTCTCTCTCTGTGGGTGTGAGTATAATCTTGCCAAAGCCTGTGTAAACAGGACTAATGCATTCTAAACTTTGGAGTCTGGTGTGAGCCGTAGCCTAATCCCTTATAAACCTACATTTGACAGCTTTTCCTGCTTTTTCCTGTTTAGATCTCTCCCCCTCTCTTTCTTAACGTGACATTTTAGCTCCGTTCCAGAACCTAGTGAGCTGCCCTGCTGTGTACTGCCTACATAGGCAACATTCTAACCAAAATGGAACCTTGTAAGTGACTTTTCATAGGGTGAATCATACAAATAACATTCCTCACAACATTCATCACTACATTACAAACTTTTATTTGAAGCAACTGTATACTAAAAGACAAATTAACAAGACTGTGTACTTTTAATGAGGGAGTGTAGAGGTTTAATGAGGCAAAGAACTGCAAAACTATGAAGCACTGCAGAAGACCATCAAAAATGACTAAGAAACATAAAACTATTCATTTAAAATTGTTGATTATATGAGCAGAAAGATTTTCAGTTTATGGCAAAATATGCAAAGGATGGCATTTTTTCCCAGAATTTACCTCCCGATTGTTGCATTTTATAGAGATTGTTGCTAGCATGTTGCATAGCATAGAGATTTGTTGAGTATTTTTGGTACTGAAACAATAACATTTACAACAAATATTTCTCAACCATCTTGGATGGTCACAGTGTATTCTGGGATTCTTAGTGAAGATTCTTAGTAGTGCTGTAACGATTCTTTAATTCAGTTCAAGAACTTAATTTAAAAACAAATCTTTGATTGCATTTTGTCAGTGTTGAGTAACCTACAAAATAACGGAAGTAGCACATTCCAAAGATGAAAATCCATGAAACACATTATTAGAGCGTTTTTCAAGGCTGCATGATATATTACATAACTACAATTCAATTAAATAAATTTATTAACATATTCACTTGAATTATTCACATGCGTATAGGTTATGCAACCTTACATGCATCTTAGAGTGGCTCCATTCACAGTAAATGCTGCTCCACACAAACTGTTATCATTTACATGTGTGGAGTATTATACTAATTCCATCTCTGCTTATTGTTGTGAGTTTGGGTTTATTATAACATTCAGCTGGGTATGTTACATTAGATTTGTAAGTGAAATTATTTATAAACCTACGCAAACACAGGAGAATATTTCAATATATTTCTCAATATGCTAACTGTTCATCACAATTTAAAAATAAAAGCTCAAACACTCACTCTGAGTTTACACATATTGATGTCCACATATGTGACCTTGGACTACAAAACCTTAAAGGTACAGGTTTTAGGACCTGCCACTAGAGGGTGCACTACCAAAACAATAACAATCGCGTGGTTTGATGATGCTAAGAAGGAGCGTGGAATGATGGGATTTGTTGTCTTCTAACACTATAATTGGGCATACATAGCGAATGCGAGTTCAGCGATTTGCGCGAGTAGATTACATACAAAGTCAATGAAAAAACCCATTAAGACCATGGATCAGATGTGTCCTCGTGCGTGTCTAAAGACGCGATGCCCCGCATTTGGCATGTATGCCCCATAATACTAATCTTGTTGATCGTTATAATAGCGTACGTTTTCTGTAAAGATATGAATCAAAACAACTCACCTGTCGAGTAAAACACAAGTGAGATCGGCAACTCTTTCAAGTTGAAGTTTTTCACGAAGCTCTCTCCATCTAGAAAATGCAACACCGATATTGATCCTCGCTCTTTCTCTCCTCTTGTCCCAAACTCTTCTTGGGTCATTTGGTTGGCCCGTACGCTTACGTTTACGGGAGCTGTCCTTGTCGACAGAACCAGCGGCATAAATATAGCGGGACATATTTTTTTGTTACATTTTTTATCTGACATAAGTTTATCTAACGTCAAAAGGAGGACCACAAAGAAAAATAATAATGACAGATAGCTTTCATGTTTATATCAAAAACACTGTTGTGAGTTTAATGTCAAATGTTTATATTTATGGTTATTGAATATCTATTTAACATTTAGGGTTAAGTGTTTATAAAGGCTTATATTTGCCTTTGTATGCGTTATTATTCACCTAAAATGACAATTCTGCCATCATTTACTCACCCTCAATTTGCTTCAAACCTGTATGAATTGACTGCTAATCGATGTGAGCCGGATCTGGGCCAACACTATATTGCTGTCTGGTAATTTTTATATTTCATATTATTACCTTGTATATTACAATGATCGCAATTATTCATTTTGTGACATGCTTTAATGTACACACAGTCTATGCCAATAAAGTACATTAAACTGAATAGAAAATCAGACTTAAAACCCACACATCATGTAACTGTGCAATAAAAAAATTTATTGCATTGGTTTTTCTATTTATTTTTATAAAGAACAAATCAACCAATGAAGAGTGAATGTATAAAGTATACAATCTATAAAAGAAACGTAACAGATAGACACATGTAACTTAATCATATGAATTTATTACAGATGTGACAAAGAGCAGTACCACAGTAGTACAAATGATGATGCATTGCAGTTGCACTCCATTCTTGCAGAATATAATAGTAGTGTGAGGAGCAGGGCATAATTTAAGTTGTTAAATACTGAAAATACTATCCCGATCCACTCCGTCAAGGCGCCATAGACAGTAAAAGAAATGGACACAGTGACCCCATTGGATTCAACGGAGAAAAATTAAGTCAGTTAGAAGCACGCACTTCCTGGGGGTCGAGCGTACTGCGCAGACTCAAACTGAGCTTGATGACGTAGATGTCACGTGAGCAACCTGTCTGACAATTGTAAGTCTTCTAATCGCTGTGCCAAGAGAAATCTGAATCATCCACCGAATCTTCCAGAGAAGGCGAGCGTGAACAGGAGCATATTTTGGTAAGTATTCTGATTAATTATCTCCCTTGACTTTATGCCTCCACGTCCCCTCGATAGCCTCATAGACAGTAAAAGATTGCCCGGGAGCTTCTCCTACTGTCCATATGGTAATTTCTCTACTGTGCGACAGAGAGTCGCAGGTTATGACGCAATCGTGAGCCTATTTTTTTTACAAAAACTGCTTCTACGGGACCATAACATAAGATACAAGTTAATGGTGCCTTTTATACATTTCCGTGTTTCTTTAGAAATAATTAATGGACAAATGGAGTCTTTAAACGCCTCAGATGTAAAGTTATTCGCTGTCAAAGTGACTCCAAAATGAATGGGAGTCAATGGAATGCTAACAGCAGGTGGGGGTCCGCTAGCCAATGGCGGCACCCAGGGCTGCTTCAATAAAATATGAAACCCTGTCCCCCTGCAAGGCGTGCGTTTCTCATTCAAAACACGCATCACCGGAATCACGGCATGTCGCAATCTCTGACGAAACCGACGAGAGCCAATGAGCGTTTGATATCGCTGCCATAAAACTTGTAAAACTTCTTAACGGCACATTTTTAAATAGTTACTATAGTTACAGAGGAAGGAGATACATATCGCCAATGAATGCGGTTTGAATTTGGATCTGTTCCTCACACCAAGCATCAAATGGATACAGGATTTTTAAATAAATATTACATGATAACGGTTAAATACTCTCTCTCTCTCTTTCTTTTCATGTAATGATTCTAAGATTATTTGTACCAAGAATAATAATATAAAATTTAATAAAATTATAATTAAGTGCAGTTTAATGCACTTGACTGATTTGCTTAATTTTTAAATGATAATGTCTCAATCTGTTTTGACTTGCCATTTCAAAGACTACATTTTAATAATACTACACTGTACATTAAAATGTATGTGATCATTTAACCATTATCATGCAATATTGTATTTATCTTGTTTATCATGGGTCACATAATATGCTGCCAGATCTTAGCCTGATCTGGGCCACAATCCTCCCACCAACAATCGGCCCTCATATTGTTTGCCGGATCCCCGCCGTGCTGTCATTGCCACACATGGCCCAGCTCTGGCTGAAAGGGTAAATGCCATTGCCGACAGGAGGCCAGCAGTGTCACCTTGAGGCCACATGTGGGCCAAGTCTGTTTGCTATGTGGGAGTCTATAGATCCATGTCGCACAGTGTGACCAGCAATGATCTTATAGGTTGCTAAAATCGTGCAGTGTGTAGAAGGCTTTTAAGGTACATATTAGTACATAAATGGTGTTATATAATATTTGTACCTTTTGAAAAGATAGCGCCACAGTGACAGCTTTTGGTCTGAAAGTGTTTAAGTTGAATAGTAATATATGAGTAAATGTATGCCCTTGTTCATTAAAAAAAAAGAGAGAGAGAGAGAGAGAGATAGATATCATAACAGCAGTAGCAGTGAGAAGTAAAAGTAGGTACAGTTACAAGTGTTACTTCAATGGAGAATCTTGGCTGCATACACACTTGTTCATCCACCAGACACAATTACACAACTGCACACAACTCTATCTCTCTGAGCGATCACACTCCAGAACAGACTGAAACAACACAGGAAAAAGAATAGGAAAGTATTCTACAAGAGTATACCACAAGAAACCAAGCACAAGTGTGTGTGTGTGTGTGTGTGTGTGAGAGAGATCTCTCCTTCATGATGCCTTTGAGGTGTAAAAAAATAGATTTGCTCCCTGGTGGAATGACCCCCGTGGTCCTTCAAGATTTCTCTGTTGGACTCTCTCAGGGTGTTCTTGTAACTCTTACTGAACACACACACACACACACACAAACACACAAACACACAAACACACACACACACACACACACACACACACACACACACACACACACACACACACACACACACACACTTCATTTCACTTACACTTACACTGCTTATGTGTTTTCAGCACCTTAATATGAATCTTTAAAATATTGCATTTGGATCGACTCCAGATACAATTTACTGAAGCAATAAAAACCCATTTTTTCTTCTTCTACAAGAATTTAACATCACTGTGTACTGCTTAAACTGCTGTACTCCCAGTACAAAATATACAGGGCGCATGTGTGAGCGAGCAAAAAATGTAAGACTACAATCATTATTTTCTGATAAAACAGCACAGGCAGTAATGATTTTAATCTTTATAGCGATTGATTTGAAGCTTGTTACAGTGCTAGATTATTCAAGCCAATGAAAAGAAAGTCTGACTAATGGTTAGAAGTTCTCAAATTGACACTAAAAGCTCAAGCCCTGGAACATTTCATGGAGTCTAAAAGCTAGTAGTAATTATAAATGGAGACAAATCTTGCACTCTCTCACACATACACAATTACAGTTGCTGGGTTCATTTTCTTTTGTCCGGAGAGGAATCTAAAGTCTTTGTTAGAAAATGTAGCAGTGCTAGTCCAGGTTTCTAGTGTGATTTAGTTTTACATAATTATTGACAACATATAGACAGGCTATTATAATTACTGTACTTTCAAGAATTGTATATGTAAATTTCATGTATTGAAAAGCTGCATCTATCTATCTATCTATCTATCTATCTATCTATCTATCTATCTACACACACACACACACACACACACACACACACACACACACACACACACACACACACGCACACACACACACACACACCAATAAAATTACACACAGCAAACATTATTATTGGTTATATTTTATTATTTAACTTTTAATTTTTTTTTTAATTATTATATTAATATTATTTTACATTCATTTAAATAAATATAAATTATATGTTGACCTCACCAAATCTAGAGCTTTGCCCACCCTGGCAACCACCACTCTACCTATTCCCATAATATGCTGTTTTCCCCATGTCTCATTTTGTTGCAGGAGTCGGACCTTGCATTCAAGAGCCATTAAAGGTGCTGTCCCTGTATGTAGGATTGACACCGAGTGGTTGACCTAGGTATTGCAGTCCAAATTCAAAATATTGGAGAGGGTTTTTTTTTTTCCCGGCCCTCTTCCTTAGACTTGACACACATACACAGGTTGCCAGATTGACGACACAAACAGAAATGATCGCACTTGCCGATGAATGAAATGAAATACGCGGTGTTTCCCGCCAACTGGCAAGCTGGGGTGCCAAAATACAATTGGGTAAACTGGCAGTGGGCGTGTTTCACAAACCAAAACAGAGACCGATATTCTGGCCCGGAACACACATTTTCAAAGTAAAATTACTGACTTTAGCATTGTTTTTCAGATAAACAAGTATGTTAACTTAGCATGTTTCTTAAATATCTGCAGACATATTATGCTATTTTTATGATTTCAGTAGAGTCAAAATCTTACATACAGTGCTTTTAACAGAAACTGAAAGTATGAATATCCTTCAAACCCTTTAGAATTACAAAAACAGCAAATAACAAAACTGCAGTGAGTTTTCTGTGAGAACACCGGGTACATATTTACACTATACAAAACCATAAAATACCCAGCTCTGACAAAAACACCCACATCAATGGTTAAGGCGAGCTTTGATCTGAATAAAAAAAAGATGGCTGGAAATGTCCCGGCCTGTAAAAACAGAGCTTTGTGATTGATAATGTTTTGGGTATAAAGGTGCGGGATCAGCAGTACTGGCCTGGGAACAGTAATTTTCATTAGTGTAGGACAGAAACAATAATGGAAGAATATATACACACACTCTTACAGCTGCAGCAGTAGGAATCACTTCCACATGTGTCGTGAAACATTTTACAGTGGTGGAGGCCAAAAGGACATACTCAGCTTGAACTGCGCACAAACAGTGAGGGAACCATCAACAGGACACGCAGACTACACAAACTTGACACATGGACAAGATAAGAGTGTCATTAGCCGGAGATTATGTGAGCAGCATACTGCAGGTGGTAAATAATGAGTGCTTTTGCAGCATTATGGATGCTGAAATGACAAATAATACCACAGGCCATTCTGTATCTCACACGGCTTCTGCTCAAGAGTACAGCAGATATAATAGTGTGTTGCCAAAAGAAGACAAACCCAAAATCAACAGGAAGAACATAAAACAAGAGAGAGACTAACGCTAATGGAGTCTTAATGAATAAGCTTTCTTTTCAAGGTTTATTTATTTATTTTAGACACTTATAAATTATTGGTGTTTCTTATGAAATAGGTCTTTTCAAAAGCATCCCCTGCTCTCATAAAACTAAAACTATAAAGACATTAAAAAAAACATTTCTTACTACTGTACTACTACTATTATTCATTATAATATTTTTAGAATTTGTATTTTTTTTTCTTTTTATATATGAGTATGCCTAATATCTCACAGCATGTAAAATACAAAGATGCACACAAACACTTGTCCTTGCATTCAATTTTGATCCCTTTCAAACACCAGCTGAGCTAACTGGGCCTTTCATTTGTGAATCATTGAGCGTCTATGGTCTGTAACATTTCAGATAGTATAAAAATAATTCTCACAGGCCACAATAGAAGACACAGTGGTAAAATAATAAAAAAATAAAAAAATAAAAAAAAGGAAGTGATTTAGCTCCTTTCCACCAAATGTGCAGAAACATTTGCTAAATAATTGCTTTTGCATCATTTGATTTACAACATGATTTTGAATTACACTATTGAATTACACTAATTTTGATAAAATTAATTACAATTATAATTTAAAATAAGGGGAAAAATTATATATATACAACAGCATTCAACAGAATTTTCCAAGTACCTCTGAAAAGTTATGAATATGGTAATATGTGGTAATGTGGACCTGCCAGCTGACTCCACCGCTTCCAGAACTTATCAACCTCAATCTGGATTGCTCTCAGACGCACAATGGGGTAAGTTGGATATTCAAACCCTCGGGAGTCCCCATTGGGTCCTGCACGACCAAGCAGAAGTGAGTTGGGAGTGATTACTTCCACGGTCTCATCTTGTACCTGAGCTCTGGCACCGATAGGTCTCTCATTTGACAGATTAGCAGCCAGGTACCGAAGGGTCTGGAACTCCAGCGCTGTCAGATTACATCCCTTGCCAACACTATCGCCCTCTTTAGTACACGAACTGCTGCCTCAGCTGCTCCATTTCGATGGGGAGAGTCTGCTAGGTGAAACACCCATGTCCAGTCGGTTCCTTCAACTGCCGCTTTCTTCTGGACCTGATCCTTGTCAATGTTACTTAGGAACTCATAAAGCTCCTGTAATACTGGTCTGGCACCCACAAAGTTGGTCCCTTGATCAGACCAGAGCTTCCTTAGGTGACCCCTGAGAGCTGTGAAGCACTGGTATGCTTTCAGGAATCTTTCCGTTGACAGATCTTCTACAATGTCAGCATGTACTGCTCTTGAAGCAATACAGCTGAACACCACACCCCAGATTTTCATCTCTGTTCTTCGTTTTACAGTATCTTTAACAACATAGGGACTGAAAAGGTCTAACGTTGTAAACTCGAATGGTGCGGCTGGTTTAGTTCTTTCAAGGGGAAGTTCATCCATTACCTGTTTACACATTCTAGCTTTCATCTTCCGACAATGCATACAATAATCAACAACATTTCTGGGAACCCCTTATCACCCATGCTTTAGATCTCACACGGAGGTGTGTGCCAGCAACCCCTTCGTGGTTAGCTTCATGGGCCTCTCTCGTGAGAAGAATGCTGATCCATGCCTTGTAGGGAACCAAAGGTACACCAATCTCTCCCTGGGTCACATGCTGGACTCTACCATGACATCTCAGGAGCCCTAAAGCCCCATCTCTGCTGACAACAAGCCTGTTTAGTGTCGTCACAGGAAACGTAACTCCATTCTGGGTGGCTAAGCACAGGTCTTGGAATACAGCTTCGCATTCCTTTACTGTCAAAACTGCCTCCCACTTTGCTGGCTTGGAGGCCCTGCCTGCACGGACCAACCACTTCTTTACAGCTCTGCGGACATAACCAGCTATTCCACAAAGTTTAGTAAGAGAACTGCACCTTGTTGGATCCACTTGGTCTATGAGCACGGCTCCCCACAGAGTCTCCTCTTCCTTAGTCTCAGTTAAGGTTACTTTCATCCCCTTTTCTGAGGACACTGAATCCCCTCTTACTCCATCTGTGACTATTGGATCTTCACCACCAAGACTGCCAGGATTTAACAATTTCTTGGCTTGAACTCTGGTAAGGACTGCTGAAAAGGCTTTTCTCTGGAGTCTGCTCACTACCTCTCTAGCATCAGCTGCCACTTCTGAGGCTGACTTTATGGGCCAATTCTCGACTGGATTAGAGAGAAACTCGGTACCTTTCTGCCACACAGAATTCTCACCCAGCAGTTCAGGAGAGCACCCTCTCGTGACTAGATCAGTGACGTTGACTTCGCCTGGTATCCACCACCAGTCAGTTACGGTCCAGCCTTCTGAATCTCCCCGATTCGGTTCGCAAAAAAATGTCTGGAAACCGTAGCTCTCTCTCTGGATGGCTCCAAGCACTGACTGTCAATGAAATGATACCACGTCTCCACGTCCAATCGTCCATGCTTCAGTACGTATCCCTTTAGACGTTTGGCAAAGACAGCTCCACATACCTCAGCCATGACTGCATCACCTTTCTGGTTGAGGGGAGTTAACTTGGCCTTTGACTCCACCAGCCGAGTGACCACACCATCTGACGTCTCCCATCATAAGTACAGTACTGCACCATAGGACTCACAGCTCCCGTCAGAAAACGTGATTCCCCAGGGTCTTCCCTTCCAGCCAGAAGGCGTAAGGCTTCTGTAGAACTTAATAATACTCAGACGAGCGTACTCCTTGAACAGCTCAATTGCTTTTCCTCTGAGCTCGTCAGACAGAGGTTCATCCCAGGTATCTTTTGTAAGCTTGCCAGCTTCCTTGAAGGCTCTTCTCACAAGTAAAACTCCTTTTTGTTTTACAGGAGTTACTAGACCGATCGGGTCATACAGTCCAGCGATTTGACTCAGTAGAACACGACGAGTAAGTGGGTTTGGTGTTTTTACTTCTTCTTCCCCTTCAGTGAGGTCAATCTCTGTTCTTATCTTCTTCTTCCTCCTGGAGAAGTTGATAGAGACCATCACAAAGAGTTTGTCCTCTTGCACAAGGTAACCAACCCCCAGGGCTTTGTTATCTTCCTCCCTTAACTGGTTGGGTAATGTCAGAGTCACTGTTTTGGACTCTGTCTCTTCTCTCCCCCCACTTTGACCAGACCGGATCCAAGGCTTGAGGTAGAAACCTCCTGTTTTTAGTATCTTCTCCACTCCCTCTTGAATCTTGTTTAGATGGTGTGGGTCATTGTGGGACGTGAGGAGATCATCGACATAGGAGTCTTCTTCAATTACCCTTCTCTCCTCCATCTCAGAGAACTGTGGTAACTTCCCGGTCTCTCGCATGGCAACCTGCGCAATACATTCCGCAGGTTTATCCCCCATGTTCACCCTCACGACAGCGTAATCTTCAATCTCATCCTCTGGTGAGTCCCTC
This sequence comes from Carassius carassius, assembly GCF_963082965.1. Classification (NCBI taxonomy): domain Eukaryota; kingdom Metazoa; phylum Chordata; class Actinopteri; order Cypriniformes; family Cyprinidae; genus Carassius; species Carassius carassius. The sequence continues at coordinate 8,380,606 of NC_081761.1, forward strand.
CATAGGAATCGATGAACATGGACTTCCTGTTCCTCCAGCCAGACCGAATTATACATCTTGGTGATGTCTCCGATGGCCGCATGTTCTCCCACCCGAAATCTGAGGAGCACCGCTCTGATAGGATTTAAGACGTCTGGGCCTTTAAGCAAAATGCTATTCATGCTAACCCCTCCAAACTCCTGGCTACTATTCCAGACGAGTCGTACTGGCGTAGTCACTAAATGGGGGTTTGGGGCGGTTAGGTGACTCACCCACCACACAGCACCCTTCCAGCTGTCCATAACATCCTTAGTGAGCTTAATAGCCCTCTCTACCATCTCGTGGACTTGCCTCGTGTAAGCTTCTTTCCACAGAGGGTCTCTCATGAGCCGCTTCTCAGTCCTCAGGAATGTTGCTTTCACAACCTTTCGGTTGTTAGGAAGAGAGACTGGGTCTTCCTTCCAGGGATACTTCGCATCCTTGCCTTTATTATCTCCAGATCTTTCTCATCAGCCAGGTACACAGATAGGATCACAGGCAGCACCGATGCTCTCCCACTTTAGCCACTCAAGGACATCTTTATTGCACACTGCTGTCATTCGAAATTCTACTCTGTTTTCTTGCTCCAAATGGCCTCCTGGCCTTCCCACAAAGTGTTCTTCAACTTTGACGGCTACCGTCCTCATTGAATGAGCAAAGTGCGTCTTCGACCGCCATGCAGCCACCTCCACATCCTCAAAGAGGTCTGGATGCACACCACTCACTGGCGAACACAGCCTCTTGCTCCTCTGTCGGACCTCGAGCTCCCCTCTTATCCTCTGCTTCATTTTCCTTTTTAACAGTGTCCTTCTTTATTGACGCTTTAGGGCAAAGGAAATAGTGGTGGTCCGCTAGAGTGTCGCCTTTCCTACACTCATCTTTACGACAGAGAAACTTTGGAGTACAGTCACTCTCGACCCCGTGAACATCCAAGCACTTTGTACATGCTTTTACCTTTTTCACTTGAGCTTTCTTCTCGGACAGATTGGCTTTTCTGAAAGTTTTACAATGAAACAGTTTACCTCCGTGATCTCCATCACCACAAAAGGCACATGGTAACTGCTTGGATTCTCTTTTGACTTCACTTGCTGTAGTCTTAGTGAAAGACATCTTCTCTCTCCATCTGTCACTTGGTTTCTCCCGGTGCCTTGATCTCTCAGGAGCATTAGCAGGCCATTGTTTGCTGGGAAGCAACTGCTCCAACCTCACGAGCAATGACTTTTGGTCTTCCAGGAACATTAAAAGCCTGTCAAAACGGTTTCCAGGATGAACATCATTCACAGGATTCCTCACACACATGAGCCACTCTCTCTTCATAACATCAGGGAGTTTACTCTCCAAAGACCGAATCACCAGTTGATTCCGTACAGCATCTTCGCACCCCAGGTCTGAGAGGTCCAATACTGCCCTCTCCACTGCCAGAATCAACTCTACCGTTTCTCGTGGCTGATGGTTCTTTACAGCAGTTCGTGATTGAAGCTCCAACACAATCTCTTCGGCCGTTTGTGCTTTGTCACCATAATGGTTCTCCAATTCCCTGAAGATATCGTTCGCATCTCTGCAGCGATATAGCCTGAGTTCACTTTTCACAGACTCACTTATATTGTCCAGTAAGTGAAGTATCTTGCATTCCCTTGACCCTGTAGGTTCCGCTTGTGCCTGGATACTTTCCCATTGAGCCTTCCAACTCCAATAACTCCTCCGGTCACCGGGGAATTTAGGTAAGCTTATGGGTGTGAGCTTTATTCTTGGTCGGGCCCAGTGAGAGCTGTTATCCCCACCAGCGTGCGAACCAGGGTTACTAAGAGGCATGCTGCTACTTTGTCCCATGCTGAGATCGACAGGCAGAGTAGCATGATCACTCAACCATTGTGGCGTGCTAGCAAAAGTTGGAGGTAGGGTGAAACTGACACCAAGTCCACTATCAGACCTTCTTGACTGCAGACTGGGCTGTAACATTTGTTGTGGGGCTTTGTGTGCAGTAGCTGCGACATACCTGCTTTGAGGTTGACTAGTGACTGTAGAACCTCGGGCAGCACAGGTAGAGATGCTTGCTCTGTCTGTAAACATGAATGAAGGAGAGCTTGTAACATATACAATTTCTTGCCCCTCAGTGGGCGGATTGACAACAGCAGACTGACTGTTAACAGGTGGAGTAGCAATAGCAAGGGTTACTGGTTGGGTAAAGGTGATGCTATCTGCAGTTGTAAGGCTGTTGATATCTGTTATGAAATGCCCAACGATCACATCATTGCCTCCCTCATCTTCGTCCTCGCCCTCCTCACAATCGCCTTTTAGTTCTGTTCTGTCGCTCTTCATAACCTCATCCTCACGTCTGTATTTCCACCCATCAATCAGTTGCTCTTTATCCTCCCTCAATGATAAAAACAGCATCCATTTGTCCCTTCCATATGGCCAATAATCCCTTCAAAAAGACCAAGTGTACACAGCCTCCCTGAGTTCATGGAGTTTCCTTTCCAGTTTACCACTTTCGACCCTTTGCTGTGTCCATGGAACCTTCCTTGTGCTGAGTGCCTCAGCTCGATTAAAAGCAGATTTGAACTGTGTTACAAGAGCGCCTATGTCTGGTTCAGCATACTTAGACCACAGTGTTTCCATGATTTTGCTCTCAGTTTCAAGGAATTTTTGCTCACTGGCATCTCTCCTCGCCAGAGCGTCCCGCGACTCACTGTCGTCACCTGTAGCGTCTATTTGGCTTAGTGCGTCAACATACTCATTACTGACATCAAGGAGTTTGTCATAATCATCCTTCAATCTCGCTAACTCTTCTGACAACTCAACTTCACTTAAACGGCCAGCACTAACTTCAAGGCGGTTTATTCTTGTTGTAAATGTTCGTTGTGCTTTAAACTCTCCAGATCTGGTTTTTCATCTGCCATTTCTGTATCTTTTTCCTCTTCCCGGTGATCAGAATCAATAAAAATCACTTTTTAGCCAAAAGAATCGTTCAAAAGAATCGTTCAGAAAGATTCGCTTCAAAAGACTCGACTCAGTTGTTGCGGCAGCGTTGTTAGCCCCGCAGCTATTAATATTCACACAGTCTTACTCACTGTTATTCAGCGCTTTAACAGCGCTGTTAGCTCTTGCCTTCGGCTATTCCGTTGCAGTGGTGTTGTTAACGGCCGCTTCCTTCTCAGTATACGGGTCTGCGATCCCGACTTCGGTCATCAACGATGGCTTCTCCCCCGCTCGGTGTCCGTGAATTCCCTAGCATGGCTCCGACGGCGATTTACAACTGTCCAGTTTTCTACTAAGCTACCTGCTATAGCTCAGTAAACTTCCCACTGGAAGGGTTTCAGGACAAGCACGGCGGATACAACTCGAGCCACTTTTTGAGCATTTATTGAGTACACATACACAGCTTGTCATATGTGACGTTTAGCTTGTCAGTTAACTAATCAGTAAGATCGCAAGGTTAGATCAATAGGTTGTAAACCTGCAATGAAAACAAACAAACATCAGAATGAACTAATGCAATTACACAATCATGAGATATTAATTCTTGATCTGAATTACTAGCAATGCCAATTTACAGACGCTCACCGGCAAGCATACCAGTCCTGATCAATGACAGAATCAAAATGAAACTAAAGGTGGCGCCTGTGCACTCAACTAACTACACATTTACAGATACACATCTGGTCTAGGAACAATAATAAAACATATCTGCGACCTAATAAGATTATAACATATATGAAATATAACATAATTGTGCCTGCATTTAGAATAAGATGGTAAATGTACACTTATTTCTACAAATACCCAAGAATATAAAATAACATCCATCTCTTGTAATATACATAAACAAACAGTAGTGACACTTGCTGGAAAGTATATGCAATTATAATAACAATAAATTATGCATAATGAAATGCAAGTTACTCTAAGCCAATCATTCATCCTTACTATAACCATATAGTAAGTAGATGTAGTTAATTAATATTATGCAGTAGTACTTAAATGTATCTTAAACTACACTGTAACAATTGACAGCTTAAAATAAAGTGTAACCTAATAATTCTATACCATGGATAGTCAGACACCAAGCTACCACCACCATACTTTTTGGCAAGGGACAGCACATCATGAGAGAGGCATCCAGCTAGCTCTTAGCACTATTATAAAGCAACGGTGACCTTTATGTTGGATGAAATATGTTTTGGCTTTTCAATAACACTATGTAACTCTCAGCATGTTATGTAGTATAAAAGAACATAATGATCTTAACATCCATCAGCACTATACAGGGTTAGTACAGTTGTGGCCATTCCTGGTGAAATTAGAAATACTGTTTGTGTGTGTGTATGTGTGTGTGTGTGTGTGTGTGTGTGTTTGACCATGAAGTTGTAATGGAAGCATTCATTGCAAAGACACTTGAGTGAGCTGTGTTGAACCAGCTTTCTATGTTCCTTGTACAGAACAACCTCCTGGACAGCAACCAAAAGTGCAAAAAGTCTATATGACGTCATTAGGATCTGTCATTCAGAAGCATGGCTTTTCTTACCACTGCTAAGCTGATGACACCCAACTCTACTTCTCATTCCAACCAGATGACCCGAAGGTAGCTGCTCGCATTTCAGCCTGTCTGAGTGGCATTTCTAGCTGGATGAATGACCATCACCTTCAGCTTAACCTTACGAAGACAGAACTCCCGGTAAATCCAGCTAACCCATTGTTTCATCACAACTTCTCTATACAGCTGGGTTCGTCAACCATTACTCCTTCGAGGACAGCCAGAAACCTAGGAGTTGTGATGGATCATCAGTTAAGCTTCACAGACCACATTGCTACAACGACCCGGTCCTGCAGGTTTGCCTTATACAACATTAGGAAGATTAGACCCTTCCTGTCAGAGCAAGCCACCCAACTTCTTGTCCAAGCTCTTGTTCTCTCCAGACTGGACTCTTGTAATGCTCTTCTGGTGGGCCTTCCTGCATGTACTGTCAAGCCTCTGCAATTGATCCAGAATGCAGAAGCAAGGGTTGTCTTCAATGAGCCAAATAAGCTCATGTTACTCCTCTCCTCATCAGGTTACACTGGCTACCAGTAGCCACTCGCATTAAATTCAAGGTACTGATGCTAGCCTACAAGACGACCACTGGCACGGCACCAACATACCTAAACTCACTGGTTAAATCTTATGTGCCCTCCAGAAGTTTGCGCTCTGCAAGTGAACGACGCCTTGTGGTGCCATCCCAAAGAAGTTCAAAATCACTCTCACGGACCTTTTCCTGGACTGTGCCGAGCTGGTGGAATGACCTCCCAATCTCAATTCGTACAGCTGATTCTTTACTCATTTTCAAGAAACATCTAAAGACTCATCTTTTTCGACAGCACTTAACCAACTAATACTAGCACTTTTCCTTTTCTTGTCTTTTCATTTATTAAAAAAAAAACCTGGCTATGCGTTCTATATTAGACTAACTGAGACTTGTCATGGCACTTGTATACTGTTGTTGTTCTCTTGTTGACCTGACTGCTTCTATTGTTCTCATTTGTAAGTCGCTTTGGATAAAATCGTCTGCTAAATGATTAAATGTAAATGTAAATGTAATCATGTCTGTCTGTTTTCTGCCAGCCCTTTCCATCACTGCATATTTCCAGTCTCAAAGGGAATGGAGGAAGAAACACACATAAAGGAGACATTCCTCTGGGTAAGAAGGAGGTCTACATACTAAAACAGCACTTACATGTTTTAATGCATTTACCAGCACTACACACACATGCACACCTTGAACACATGCAAGGTGGTTTATGGAGAGCCTATCATCAGGGAGCTTTAACAAAGACATGTTAAACTCATGACTCGCATGCTGAACACATACAAAGACATCCACCGGCCAGAACAGATACATTAGAGAGCCTGTGTTTACTTGGAAACATCCCTGCTACATGATTTAAAGTTTTAACTTCTGTCCAGGATGACATATTACCCACGTCCAGCAGAGGAGAAAAAACTGCACCCAGGACAGCACTAAGAAAAAAATTGTGTTTTCTCTCATGTTGGAATTTCCCGCCAGAACTGTACCACTAGGAAATGTTGACTTTATTCCTGTTTTTGCAATTCTTTGTGCAAGATCCTTTTTCATTTCTGTTCAAGATTGGACGCAGACTGCTGGAAAACCCTTACAGTATGCCAAAGGACTCCACAGAGAAGACACAAGAATGAAACTGTCTTCAGGCTGGCTACTTTTACAAGCTCATGTATCACCTATGACAGCTTCACTAAAAGATTTCCCTTAGATACATTACAGGCTGAAGTCATACAGTGCCTGCTGCTTTCCAAACAATTACAGACTCTCACTGTAAATCAAAATACAATGTTTAAGCAATTTTAAAACAAGAACAACTGACCTCAAAAGCTATTCAAGGTAAAGCATATAATATCTGTGTCAACTGTGGCAACAAATGGATTTAAAAAAAAATACTGTTTCCTAAAATATGAAGACTGAAATGTCTGTCATTGGTTGATCAAACAGGTAGCCCCGCCCCCACACTTAAACCATTGGTTAAGTCAATCTTGCTGTGTGGTCCTGATCAGAATTATATATTCCTTTAATAAACAAAGCAGCATTTTTGGACAGCATTTTGTGCCACATAGTCATAGTGCTTAAACTTTCCAGGGAAGTCAACCTACAAAATAGCTTACTTTGGATATTAAGCTTGGCTAGGAGAAAGCATTTTAACACAAACATTTTTTTTTTACACATTTCATCTGGAAGCCTTGTTATTAGAAAATGCATCATAATTAGTGTAGTGTATTGTTTGGTTCTAGTGGCCAGTTTTTAAAGTTGTTTAAAGCATATACTTCACTACATTGATTATTTTATTTAATATTAATGGCTCTAGAGACTTAATGGTTGGGATTTTTGACTTGGGTCAATAAGAAAGCACTAAGAACACTCTAGAAACACCATAGAAACCACAAAAATCTAAGGTTTTTTTTGCATCAATGGTTCCATGAAGAAGGTTTAACTATCATGGAAGCTTTTCATTGCAGTCAAAGTGGGAAAGGAATTTCTAAGATGACTTAAAAAAAGGTTATTTTAAGAACTTAACAGAACCCAGAATAGTTCTTCTACTGCACTGCTGAAAAAAAAGAACAGAACCTTTTTGGAAACTATTTTTAAGGGTGCAGTGCAATGCTTAGGCAGTCAACCACCACATGTAGTACTGAGCCTTCACTGCCATATCACAGCCATAATATAATAGTAATAATAACTGAACATAGGCTTTACAAAAAGGTACTGTGGTGGTATTGTGGTGTGGTGTTGGTACTGTAATGTAAACCATGGTATTCGATAATTGATGGTATATATAAAAAAAACAATAGTGACATGAGTCTCATTTTGGACATGAGAATACCATGATATATATATATATATATATCATGGTATTCTCATGTCCAAAAGCAAATATCCTGTTGATTTTTAGAAAGTAAGCTCTGGAAACCTCCACTTACACTGACAACAGTCAGTGTTTTTCAGCCTGTTGTCAAAAACGGGCATTCTATCATTCACTGTCTCTTTCTCTCAAGCAAGTTTGTTTATGAGGGACTGACGGCAAACAGGCATCACACTGTTAGTGCATTAGACTGAAGACATATGCCTGGATAATAAACACAACTCTTTCACCAGGCCACTGACAGCATGTAAGAGACTCACCCCACCTCAACATTCCACATAAATAATGGTATCTAGTTCCTGCTACATGATAAACAGTGTGGGAGAGCCGGCAGATGAACGTACAACAAATGTAGGATTTGAAAAATGTGCCATATTTCACATCCCGCTTCATCAAAGCTTAATAAACATCACAATGAGAATTTGTTAGCAAGTCTTCTTTGTACTTCACAGGGTTCTTTAGAGTAAAGTTAACTTTAAATAAAACAGGTTTTATTAACTTTTATTAAAACTGTTTTTATTAACTTTTAATAAAACTTGATGCAAATAAAGGAACAGTAATGACTCGATGGAGGAAATTTAACCCCAAATCCCAATCTGGCTTTTTCTCCCATAAAGAAAGTTTAGCAGAATGTCTAAGATGCTCTTTTCCATAAAATGAATTGTCTCCACATTTTCCACAATAATAATAAGCAGCTCATCTGTTTTCAACATGGATAATAATAAAGGAAAAATGTATTGAGCAGCAATATTTGAATATCATATTTGAACGGGATCACATGACAACGAAGACTGTAATGATGCTTACAATTCAGCTTTAAAATTATCAAAATAAATTACATTTTAAAATATATTAAAATGGAAAATAATAATTGTAATATTGCACAACATTACTATTTACTTGTTACTGTATTTAGAATCGCAGCTCCCCCAGTCGGCCCTCTATCCTCGTTAGCGCCTGCTGGCCACTTTCCCCTGATTTATGATTACTGTATTTAAAAAATGGTAGTGTATTACGATTTCTGAAGCCATATATTAATTTTATGTGACAAACAGAGCAAAATTTAAGTTGCTGTTTGCAACTTAAAAAAATAAATAGATAATATATATATATATATATATATATATATATATATATAAAGAATTCCGGAAAAAAAACTGTTCTACACAAAATATATAGAGAATATAAATATATAGAGAATTTTCATGTTTGAGTGAACTAAACTGCACATAAGTCTTTTTTTTTTTTTTCATAATCCAATATGTCAATTGTGTGAATTCTGCTAAATAAATCAGGTCATTCCAAACAAGCACAGATTGTACACAGGCACAAGACTTTGCCCGAGGAAGCCACAGAGAAGCAGATGCCACTGAGCATGAGAGAGAGAGATTGGGAGATTTTCTGACTTCACCTCGAATCATCTTTGCAGAAAACTGTTCATTTTAAGCTGCCCAGGTTGTAGGCTGTGCTTAATGACGAGAGTTATCTCCCATGAGCACATGGTGCTTGGATATGGCTTAAACACACAGCTGAACACTGAATGTTGATGATTGAGAATCGACGGGTGATGCCAAAGGTTAACAGCTAATTTATTAGAACACACACGCTTGCACACACACACACACACACACACACACACACACACACACACACACACACACACACACACACACACACACACACACACACACACACACACACACAAATATGCTCTTGCATAGTCTAAAACTTTTGTTAAACCAATGCCACCAAATCCTGACCGCGTTTCTAGATTACAGAACTATAAAAGCCTGGGTCCACAGCAGGTCCTGTGAAGCTGATCTTCAGGTCTATGAATGCTAAATCAGGTCTGTTCCAACCTCTGTGCCATCAAACATCTGCTGTTGAATAAACATTGTTTACCTGTGTAATCGATAAGGGAGCATAGAGAATCCAGAGACTGTCTTCCAGCCAGTGAGTCCCAAAGTACACCCTAGCAATTCAATGAGAGAGTGGCAAATCACATGACACACTTGGGTCTGAAGTAACAAAGGTAACCTTCCCTCACCTGGAGTTGAGAAGAGACTTTACAATGACACACAAATGAACAGACTGTTAATGTAGCTTATCTGCTGGAGTGTTGCACTAGCAATACTAATACCATGGGTTTGACTGAAACAGAACAACAGACAGACAATAGCAAATAAACCAAGAAGCTCCATGACACTATGAAAGCTATCTGTTAGTATTCCCATTTATCTCATTTTTTTTTTCATGGGCACTCAGTTATGGACGCAGTTGTTTTTGAGGCGTAAATGCCATTTCAGTAATCGTTGTTGAGCCATAGGGAAATGATGTCATGATGGTATTTGGCTGATATTAGCACACAAAAGTGTACAGCCCTAAACCCTTCACTATCAACGGTCCTTAGCTATGATATTAAAGGCAGTAGGCAGAAAAAAATACAAATGTACACATTTTTGAGACCCTTCATAATAATAATAATAATAATAACAATAATAATAAAACTACTAAATTTATTCCAACCATACGCATACCTTTTAACAGTCATTAATACATGTACATTTACCAGCAGGGTAACCATGACTTCCTGAAGGCAACATTTTGACATCAAAGGAACATGCAGTATTATATCACTTTAAACAATGGAATTTTAAAAGATGACGAAGAAAAAAAAAAGTATGGAGTCATTTGAGTACAGTTACAATCTTTGTCTACTTTGCACATTTTTTAAAGTTAGAGATATTAAATATGAGTGTTTGACCATTAAAAATGTTAAACTGAAAGCTCAGCATGTTGTGTTGTTTACTGATGACAGTTTTCCTTGACCACACACACTAACACACACACATAAACCAAGACAACAAACAACACCATGCACAGCTTGCTCAAGTTTTATGCACCATCTTTCACAGTTTGTGACAAGCACGCACACACACACACACACACACACACACACACACAAAGGTAGGTGTAACGGTGAGCATTAGAGTTGGAACAAGTAAGTTCTGAATAATGCAGCATCCATTTATGATTTATATAAAAATACACTGATGCTTATTTTATACTGTTTGTACTAACATTATTTGCATTTAGTGCAAATAACATCTAACTATACACTACGATGACAGCGCTTTGGAAACACTTTACTTATGTACAATGCACATATAAATTAATGTATATAAAGGTATTCGTAATGTTTTCATGCATTATATCTGTTCATAAGCAACTGTAAAATGCATTATATATGCATTACATCTGAAATTGGTTGTTTCAATGCATTATACATTAAAGGTGTGTTCATTTAATAGATAAGTATTATTATAACTTTGGTTACAATGATTCTTGAGACTATACAGTGCATTATAAGGTGCATTACAGGGTATAATATATGCATTAAAATACTAATATATATATATATATATATATATATATATATATATATATATATATGTACATTAGTGTACATAGCATCAAATGCTAGTTGCATTTAGTGCAAATATCCTCGGCCAATATTTATTTATACTACAGTTTACATTTTATTTATTTTTTACCATCAGCCTATCAGCATAATGCAACATAACTGTCACCATATAATTTTCTTGCAATTGTTTAAAATAAATAAATAGACAGACAGACATACAGATAGATAGACAGATAGTAATATACAGTTAGTTAGCAGTTAGAAAACAGATTTTCAAGCCGGCCACCATGATTGTTTTGCTAAAAGGGCCTTTAATGTTTGTGTGTGTGCCTTGCAATAATGTTTTTCCCGGAGCAGCGCACTGATGCTGTACCGTTTGCTAGCACGGTCGTGTTAGCGAGCAGCGGGTTCGCGCTGTTGCGTGCAAATCACACCCTGAGGCCAATGAAAGAATGACAAAGGTTAACAGTCCCCTAAGGGGAGGGGAAGGGAAAAGAGAGCAGAGGTGAAGTACAACCAAAGAGGCAGAATGATTAAAAAATGAGCGGAAAGAAAACAGGGATCTTAAAAATGGGCCGAGGCACTCTGGCACGTAACTTGTGAAGATGCGTGTAAGCGAGAGCTGTGCAAACAAGGTGAAATATAAAACAATTACACAAGAGAACATGGGCCTGCACACAAATAACTGACAGAACTACGAATGCGAAAAGAAATCCGTGCCACTTTAATCCTTTAATAGGTCTACTCAGTAAAACGCACACACGCACAATTACAGAAGAAACAAACATCTACAAAAACGATCCAAATTGCTGCCACAAACAAAGCTCTTATCATGCTAGTTTAAAAAGCTCTTAAAGCATCCTCATTTCTTTCGCTCCCTTGCAGACTCATTAGTTGGATAACAGAATCACAGCTCCCCCAGTCGGCCCTCTATCCTCGTTAGCGCCTGCTGGCCACTTTCCCCTGTGTGTTCGCAGAGCGATCTGCTAAGTGAAGGGAGAAAAAGCAAAAGTGGCATACAACAAATTATTTGACCCCTCAGGCCGCCCTCTAGTTCAAACACAACATTTTTAGGAGCACCATCACCCAGCCCCCTGCCTCGCACCCTGCTCGTGCTGCACCCTGCCTGGGCATCAGGTCTGATCTCTCTCCTGCCTGGCTCCTGGAGCGCTATTAAGTGAGAAGGCTGTGGCTGATTGTAGCCCATGGCGCAAAACCTGCTCTAACGTCTATACGCACGCTGCGAATGGCCTACTTCTACTCCATCAAGCTCTGCAGCACAAATGCACGCTCATAACATTTTGTGCCAACCTCACGTCACCTTGCTTTAAATGTGACCCAACACTGGTGAAAGAAAGAGAGAGCTGAGTAGAAGATGCCGGGGGGCAAAAAAAATTCACCATTTAATCTTTAAAGTGTGTGTGTGTTTGGGTGGGTTTATTTAGAGACACAAATTTTGACAAGTTTGTTCCAGGCTGAAGAAAACAGGTCAGCCAGATTATAGGGGTCAAACTAGTCAACCAGATGTTTTTAACCAGGTCAACCTAGATTCTTTGTATTATAGTAGATGTTCTACTAAGTGCTAGTTTTATTTATTTATTTATTTATTAATTTATTATTATTATTATTATTATTATTATTATTTTGAAGGGCTCTTAAATCAGTTATACAGCTTATTTATCTCTATCTACTGCCTTTACTTTTACATCCCAGGGCAAATACTAAGCAAGCTTATTGTGCTTGTTGTAAACTGCTGGGTTTTTCACTTAACAAGCTGAAGAATAAGGACAACTACAGGCTAAATAATTAATAGCCCAAAAAGTAGTGCTTTTATACACTTTTAGTGCAATTATTGTGCTTAAACAGACAAACCAGTAAGACTAAGGGATAGTTCATACACAAATGAAAATTCTGTCATTAATTACTCACCGTCATGTCGTTCCAAACCCATAAGACCTTAGTTCATCTTCAGAACACAAATTAAGTTATTTTTGATGGAATATCAGAGCTCTCTCTTAATAACTCAATTTATTCAGCAATTCTTCTCCCAGAGTTATCGTCTTCCTTCATTATGGAGAGTACCCCAGAACGTAATCAGCGTAATCAGAGTTGTTTACGTTCAGTAGACAGCGTGCACATGCTGAACGTAAACAAAGCTCATCGTGTTGATAACGTTCTGGGATACTCTCCAAAATGACGTAAGATGGTTACTCTGGGAGAAGAATTGCTTAATAAATTGTTATTATTGTTTTCTTTGCACATAAAAAAGTATTCACGTAGATCCGTAAAATCGGCTGAACCCCTGATGTCACGTGGAGTATTTTGCATATTATGTTGATCATAGTAATATCATTGCTGTCTATGGGAGGGTCAGAAAGCTCTCAGATTCCAACAAAAATATCTTAATTTATGCTCCGAAGATGAACGAAGGTTTTATGGGTTTGGAACAACATGAGGGTGAGTAATTAATGACAGAATTTTCATTATTGGGTGAACTAACCTTTTAAGTTTTTATTTTATTTTAAAATTATATATATATATATATATATATATATATATATATATATATATATATATATATATATATACTGAATTATGATTTGGGCATATTACAATGAACAAAGGCTGGAGCTTTCAAAATTAAAAAAGGACTCAAAGCACCATGACCTTGACATTTGACTTATGATTCAGATCTGACTAAAAAAAATGTGATTCATGTCAGCGAATAACAGATTTCAGTGTATTCCCTACATAAAGCTACTGTACAGCTTCACAAGACATTGAATATAGGATAGACTTTTATGATTTCGTTTTCTTTTTTTCATTTTCTTCATTTTAATTATTGAAAAGAATGGCCAATATATTCTTCAAAAACTCACTTTTTGCAATTGACACACACACACAAACCCCATCAAATTTGAATATTTTGATGAGAACAGTATGAAGCACCAAAAGCACAGGTCATCCTCTATCTGAATTATCATTCTACATACACACTCTTAGCTCTCATTCTCTGTGTTCATGTTTCTTATCCCTTTTCGAAAGCTCTAACTCATTCCCAGAGCGAATAAAAGTCATCTTTAATTAGACAACAGCACCTCTGAATATTCTATTTTTCTTTTCTTCTCTTGTGTATTACACGGAAAAGACACTCATAGCTCTTCACTAACCGTGTGGAACATGTTATTGTACATCATTAGCGAAGCAGGGTGAGCAATTCTTCACACAAGACACACAACCAGATGCAATCTATTAAGCTGAATAACAATGAGTAGTTAAACCATTTATAAGTTAAACTGATCAAAAGGCTTTTATTCCACAAGAATGGGCCCTTATCTGTGCTTGATATAGCTTTTAGGATTCTTTACGTCTAGAGAACAAAAAAGAATTCTCATCAGCCAAAAAATGTGTTTTGAAAGAAATGCCGATTTTTCGGTCTCGATCTCTCATTTCTGCCACTGAAACCATCTTTACCTTCCCTCAGTAACGGTGCCCACATCTCCCCTCAACCATCCTCAATAACCTCAATTTCCCACTATTACTCTGTCAAAAGCTCCCGGAGGATGACAGCGGAGAACAGCGGAGCCGAGAGCACGGGAGCAGGTGCCACTGCATCTGAGGTCACAGATTTCTCATGTCAAAATGACCCACAGTGAGGGCTAGCTCTGTGACAAGAAACAAAAGAGCGCTGACATGAGACGAAGAAAGACAAGGGGAGAGAGAGAGAGAGAAAGAGAGAGAGAGTGAGGCTGAAACAAGAGACGAAGCTATCATATGACCGAGTAGGGTGGTTAATTTGCTCTAACAAAATGGAGAGGCCTATTGGGGCTCAGACAACCCTAGTTAAGGGAATAAAGGCAAACTTTGTCCGCGTGATCATCTGAACACAATGCCGTCTTTGTATGCTCGGATGGGAGCTTTTAAATGCAGCTGAAGAGCGTGCAGACAGAAGAAACAGCGATGAGATGAAAGGAAATTATTAACATCCAGAGGTGGGGAGGAAAGCAGCACTGTGTTGTGAATGCAAAGACTGCAGCGGTATGTTGTGATAGAAATCTCTTACAAACGTTATTCAAAACAGCGCTGGGAGTGGTATCGAAAATAAACTTTGCTTAAAATATCTTGCTAATTAACATATAAATGGATCTTTTTTCACTCTGTTTCATTTTATTGGGTTGAATTTTTTTTTTAAAGGCAAGAAGCCACAGATGACATTCATTCTGTGCGGTACATTTTCATGTCCCCATTATAAATAGTATTTCTTGATATAATTCAAGTTTTCTTGAGGAAATTCTTTTATCCATCGATAATTGATGGCAAGCAGGCGATACATTACCAGAACTATTTGGCTATTAACATTATCCAATAGACAGCATGGCCTAAGTGTGGAAGCACATTTCCCAATCAGAATGAATGTAACTGCAACTGTAACTTTAATTCTCACAATATGCAATTATTTCTTGCAATTCCGAGATAAAAAGTCAGAATTGTGAGATAAAAAGTCGGATTTCTGAGGTCATATCTCACATTTCTGAATATTATTATTATTTTTTCAGATAAAAACTTAGATAAAAAGTCACAATTCTGAACAAAGAGTCAGAATTGTTAGACATAAACTTAGATTTCAGAGGAAAAAAAAAAGTCAGAATTGCAATAGTCAGAGTTTATATCTTGCAGTTATAATTTTCTTTTCTCATAATTGTGAGAAAAATCAAAAGATAAAAATGCCCAATTATCTTTGCTTAGCAGGAACAAAAATTCAGAAGATACCCAATAATTCTTGGTATCTATCTAGCATTTCTGACATTTTATTCCGTCCTGTGACAGAAACAGGCTTACATACCTAAGTGATGTCAGCAGAAGAGGAATGTCCTTTTGGAGGCCATTTTTTATTTTTTACATAACATGCACTACTGAGACATTCACAATAAGGCTGTGATGAATTATTTTATGTTTGTTCATTAAGCCTGTTCGATACATTTTTAGAGCAATGGCTAAATTCCATTTTTAATTTCCCACCTATGTGTAAATAATCAGGCCTGAGCTTGACCAGCAAATATTTCTGAATGTCTGGTATAAAAGAATTGATTTAAAAGATACTAAATTACAGAAATGGCCCATATAATATAATAATATAATAATGAGGGTGGCTAATATTTTTAAACAAATATAACTAGTGCAAATTTCAATGAATGATAAATAAACTCTTTGGAGAAGTTTTCGTCTGTAAATTAGAAGTACTTTAATGATTGTGTTTATAGGAAAAATAAAAGATAAACAGTTAGTTGTTTTATCAAATGTGAATGGTATACCTCTTTAAAACAATAGAAAATAAATGCTCTGCATATATGCCTAATCTCTCGAGAATCAAATTTAGAGATTGCAATGAGTGTGAACTGTGTGCTTTATAATAATGAAAGCCTCATGGAACTCATCAAAGGATTTATTCTGAAAACACACAGTGGCACATACACACACACACACACACACACACACACACACATATACACACACACACACACAGTGGTTTTTAATTACTCTTAGTCACTGAAATTGGGATCAGTGTCTAAACTAATCTTCATGCATGTCTGGTTCAGGATGTAATATCTGTAATAGAGCAGTATGAATACAGTTACACACTGTCTCCCACTGCTGAAATGCTTATAATTCAAATGAGACTGCTGGAGTTGTTATATTTAATTTAATCTACCAGCCTAAAAAAATTATCTCCAATCAGAAGCCGATTGCGGTGATTAAAATGAAATATGGTTTTAAATGTGCATTAATTTTAAAGTGACAATGTGTTGTGGCAGAGATTTGCAGTCAATCCGACTAACGGATAAATTTTTTATAAAATAAAACAAAACTTTAATTACTGCCCCAGCAAAGGTAAAACTGATTTATAAAATATAAAAACCATATATTTCTATATTTATAAAAGTGTTAGATCAAAATCGCTCTGTAATCACTATGGGATCAAGGTTAATACCTTGAAGCACAGCACGCATGAGCTGACAAAAAAGGAAAATTTTTATTACAAAAGGAGAAGTGACAGATTTTAAATGATGGAAGTATTAAAAGTTAATCATTACTTCAAGTGAGATCATATCAGCTCACACTTTCTAACATGTGGATAAAACAAGAAAAATTAACCTAGAGTTTATCAGACATAAAGTGCTCGAACCATTAAACTGCCTATTATTTTATGTATCATATATATATATGAAGATATTTTATACATTTTCTACCATAAATATGTCAAAACCAAATTTTGGATTAGTAATATGCATGGCTAAGAACTTCATTTGGAAAACTTTAAAGGCGATTTTCTCAGTATTTCAATTTTTTTGCACCCTTAGATTCCAGATTTTCAAATAGTTGCATCTCGGCCAGACATTGTCCTATCCTAACAAATAATCCTAACTATACATAAAAGGAAAGCTTATTTATTCAGCTTTCAGATGATGTATAAATCTCAATTTCGATAAATTTACCCTTATAACCAGTATTGTGGTCCAGGGTTACTCTCTCTCTCTCTCTCTCTCACACACACGCACACGCGCACACACGCACACACACACACACACACACACACACACACACACACACACACAATATTTTGTAATGCCTTTGTAATCCATGCCATGTTTGTTTTTGTGAAAAGTGGGTTCATCCCATAGGCATAATGGTTTTTATACTGTAGAAACTCTATATTCTATCGGCCTTCACCAACTTTAAACCTAACCCTCACAGGAAACTTTGTGCATTTTTTCTTTCTCAATAAAACTCATTCTGTATGATTTATAATCGTTTTGAAAAATGGGGACATGGGTTATGTCCTCATAAGTCACCCTCTCCTTGTTATACCTGTGTCATACCCATGTCATTATACAGAGTTGTGTCCTGATATGTCACAAAAACAAGAGCACACACACACACACACACACACACACAATTATATATAAAGGTATTTATTACATATAAGATTATTGGTAAGGGTCCGATATTAAATATAATGAAGTACCTTTACACTTTCTGGTTGTTTACTGATCATGTCCATTGTTAATGTGATGAACTATATCTGTTGTTCCTCTGCTGGAACACTTGTGTGAACTGACCTTGGTAAAAAGTCACATTTCAGAAAATCCACAGAAATGTTCTCTGGTGTCTATGTTTGGATCCTGCACCCAACAAACCAATGATTCCCATGTGAAAAAATAAAATAAAATAAACATAAAGACAGTGAGCTCTCTGTGTCAGAGAAGGCATATGGTAGACGATAGAGTGTCATATGACAAAAAGAGAGGACCTTTTGCCAACACAAGCTCAAACACACTCACATCTCATGACTGCTTTGCCTTAGTAAACAGTGTGGTCTTTCTTTCCCCGTTCAAATTCTAGTTAAACTTGTGACTAATTTGTCTTGTACCTATGCAGACACCATGCATTCTACACCCCTCGGGACCAGAGAGAAATTAGATTATTTCTGCACCCTGTACACAGAGAAAGGTCTTTGTAATGAAAGCTGCACATAACTTATAATACTTGATGTGGATCATCAATCAGGCTGTAGTCTGTGAAAGGTCTCCTCCACGCTGATCCATATTTCATAGAACGTTTACCTTTCTTGCAAAGCATTTAACAAACAACTCTTGGCTCATGCATATTTAAATCTTACTTCTTTTGATCATCTGCCGAAAAGTTTTGTAAAAAGAAAGTGTTAAAGAAAAAGCATACTTAACTATCATTCAAAGCGTTAAAATAAGAACAAAGGAACAGATGCTAATTTCAGAGGATATGGTCTGCTTTAACTCGACTCATCATGTTTTAGCTCATATTTAAATAGGCGTAATTCTGCAAGTGCATTGATGGTTTCCATTTAACTTTTATACAGCGGTCCGTTTTCCTCTACTGAGCGAGATGAAACACTCAAATGCTCTTTAAGGAGTTCATTTATCACACCGTCCATTGAAATTGAGAGGCTGATTTCTGCAGGTGCGTAACAATGTGTTTAGCATAACAAAAGCTGCGGTAATGCAAAAGATCAGCACTCTGCATAACTGTGGCTGCTGTACGACCAACAACATCGACTTTGCAGCATGTACTTCATGATGATATAGAGTGATAACCAAAATGAGAAAGTGAGAAATAGAGAAACGTTGAAAGAGGTAACTTTTTGAGATGCTTAATATTATTTGTGAAAACCATGATACAGTACTACTGAAAAGTTTGGGGTAAGTATATATATATATAGCTGTATAGAGCTATATATATATATATATATATATATAGATAGATAGATAGATAGATATATTTTTTCATTTTAACTAGCAAAGATACATTAAATTCATAAAAAATGTCAATCAAGTCATTTATAATTTTACAAAAGATTTGTGTTTCAAATAAACGCTTTTCACAGAACTTTCGATTCATCAAAGAATCAATCAATCAATCAATCAAGGTTTCCACAACATCTAAACTGAAAAATTGAGCACCAATAATAATTAGTAATAACTAAGCACAAATTCTGAAGGATGTGACACTAAAGACTGGAATAATTGCTGCTGAATATACAGCTTTGCCTTCACAGAAATAAACTACTTTTTACATATAACTTTTTTAAATAGATATTAAAATAATAGTTTTATATTTAAAAATAATATTTCATAATATTTCTGTATTTTTTATCAAATAAATGCAGCCTTGGTGAGTAACTTTTGAACAGTAGTGTATACATCTCTCTCAAAACATAAATGGGCCATACATCAAATACATGTAAGCATATATATATACAGTGTTGGGGAGTAACTAGTTACATGTAACGGCGTTACGTAATTTAATTACAAAATTATAGTAACTGTAATTAGTTACAGTTACTAAGAAAAAATGAGTAATTAAATTACAGTTACTTATGAAATTTTTTACGATTACAAAGGGGATTACATTTGAATATTTACACACATCCACATACAGATTTAACTGATTTCTTTCCCAAATTGCACTGACTATTCTGAGACGTACCGCCCTAATAATTTCCGGGATGCGGAAATACAGTCTGGTTCGTAAAATCCAGTCATAAAAACGGAATGCCTAACGCGGACGGAATATGCCACATTTTGGATGACTAAATCAAAAGTAAGTCAGTACACTTGAATCAAAACATGACATGGACTAGTGTCTGTGAATATAAAGCCCCAAAAATGCAATATATGACTTGCACATTCTGCGTGTCTGTGGAAATCAGGCGCGGACTGGACACCGGGAGAACCGGGACAATTCCCGGTGGCCTGGCAGCCGATTTTGCCCCACTATTTAATATCATTATTGTTTAGGGAAGTCGTGGCCTAATGGTTAGAGAGTCGGACTCCCAATCGAAAGGTTGTGAGTTCGAGTCCCGGGCCGGCAGGAATTGTGGGTGGGGGGAGTGCATGTACAGTTCTCTCTCCACCTTCAATACCACGACTTAGGTGCCCTTGAGCAAGGCACTGAACCCCCAACTGCTCCCCGGGCGCCGCAGCATAAATGGCTGCCCACTGCTCCGGGTGTGTGCTCACAGTGTGTGTGTGTGTGTGTTCACTGCTCTGTGTGTGTGCATTTCGGATGGGTTAAATGCAGAGCACAAATTCTGAGTATGGGTCACCATACTTGGCTGAATGTCACTTCAATTTTTTTTTTTTTTTTTTTGTTTTTTTCACTCACTTTTAATTGCCTGCCGAATGTACTAAAGCGATCATTTGCGAATCCGCCATTTGATAATTAAATCTCTAATAAGTCATGAAGTGTTAGTCATGACTCGCGCGCTCTCCGCGCCTCCGCCAAACGGTTTGGATCAGACTCAGAGTAATCAATGCGAGAGAGAGAGAGAGAGAGAGAGAGAGAGAGAATACAGTGGACTGCTGGAGCAGAGAAGCAGAACTCCTGTTCAGGGTTTCAGGTCAGTTTCATCTGTAAAGATGCTTTTTTGTCTTTGTTTTTTTATTTATTTAATCAAGCAACAGCACGTTGCTCATCAGTCATAACTCAAAATACTATATAAAGGACATCATTATTATCTGTTGTAATGTTACAGTAGGAATTTATCTGAAAAAAAAAATCCGATTTTTTTTATAGGTTTAGGGGGAGCTACGACAGACAACAACATAACCCTTACGAAAATTAACATTTTAATATTTAACTATAAATCCAGAGAAAATGGTTACTATTGTTTAACTGTGATCACCAAAAATGTAAAATTATTTTACAAATGTATTTATTTAAAAATAAATACAAATCCGTTTGCAAAAAAAAAAACAAAAAAAAAAACAAGGTTATTTAACTTTTATATAGGCTAATAAAAGCATGGTAATTTTTTGTAAGGGAAAAACATGACTCCTGTACAGTTTTAGGATTTTTCTATAAAGATATTGTAGTATTGTAGAGTATTGTATTGTAAAGTATAGTTTTGTTCAATCTTGAGTATTAAAGTCATAAGAGAGATGGATAACAGGGCAAAATAAAGAAACTGAAGAGAAAAATGGAAGTGAAGGTGCAGTCCAGGAGAGAACTTTTAATTATTTTGCATGTCCCCAAATTAAAGATTTAAACCTTTTTTATGTCAGGTCCATACAAAAAATAGTTTTGTCCATGAATTTGTTTGTATGAGTTTGAATTTTCCAGTCTGAATTTTTTTCCCAGTCCGCCCCTCCTGTAAATTAATGGCAAAGATATGGTTTCATTTACTACACATAGGCCTACTGAAGCTCGCAGTGTTTTCAACCTCTGCCATCTCAATATAGGAGTACACGAGCACATAAACATAATTTCTAGAACTGCTTTGTGTCACTTCATGTGCAATTTACTTATTTTGAGAAAACCATCATCATATACAAAGACAGCAGTTTCAAAAAAACACCAATGTTTAGGAGTTTATTACACAGAATACGTCACATGCTTATTAGATAACTGTATTTAAGTTGATGTATATGCTTTTATTTATTATTCTTTAAATTTCACAAATTTAGAAAAGTAATCAAAAAGTTCTCAAAAGTAATTAGTTACATTACTTTAATAAAGTAATTGAAAAAGTTACACTACTATTACATTTTAAACAGGGTAACTTGTAATCTGTAACCTATTACATTTCCAAAGTAACCTTCCCAACACTGTATATATATATATATATATATATATATATATATATATATATATATATATATATATGTGTGTGTGTGTGTGTGTGTGTGTGTGTGTGTGTGTGTGTGTGTCTGTGTGTCTGTGTGTGTGTGTATTCTACTGAATAAACATATTAAATTGAATATGCATCAGGCAAAAAAAAAAAAAAAAAGAACAGGTCTGGTCTAAGCAGAGAATGAAGCCTCTTCTCTGATTCTGACCACTGCCTGCAGCCAAAGGCCCTCATCATAAAATACAAGCTGACAGGAGGTGTTCTGGATTAAACCTGTTTAAACAGGAAACCGTGGAGAGCAGGCGTGTCTCTACTCGTGGGCCGCTTAGGTTCACGCTGTCTGGATTAGACCCCAAACAGAGCCCACTCGCACACATCAACACACACTGACACACACAGACCTTAGCAAGCAATAAAGCATCTCACACCTGACACCATTTTAACCTGCCTGGTGCAAAGAGAGAGAGAGAGAGAGAGAGAGAGAGAGAGAGAGAGAGAGAGAGAGAGAGAGAGAGAGAGAGAGAGAGAGGTAGACTGATTGAAGCGTTGTGAACGAGCACAGGTACATCAACATCAGGAGGAGCGGATGAGGCAAGCATCGCTAATCTAAAGGGAAAACGGAAGCACAAAATGAAACACTCCATCATGGTATGGAAAATAAGACATGATGTGTGAGCATACCTTCCTTATGTAAGTGACAAGATAACTATTTCTCACCAAACATATTAAATAGGTCTCAGCTGGCCCTTTAAATACAATATTTATAAAATGAATGTATAAATGTATCTAGTGCTGTCAAATTTGATTAATTATTTATAAGGTTAAATGAATAATTTAACCTTAAATTATTAAGGTTAAAGTTTTTGTTTACATAATATGTGTGTGTGTGTGTGCTGTGCATATTTATTATGAATATAAACACACACACATACAATATATATTTGGGAAATATTTACATGTATATATTTATATTATTATATTTTATGTTATATATATATATATATATATATATATATATATATATATATATTTAATATATAAACATTTTTCTTAAATATATACATGCATGTGTTCGTATTTATAAATAAATAATACATAAATATATACAGTAAACAAACATATATTATGTAAACAAAAACTTATTTTGGATGCAATTAATCTTGATTAGTCATTTGACAGCTCTAATATATAAACAAATACTTTAACAATAAATAGATGATGCCACATTTTAACTGTGCTAAAATATCAGCAAAATAAAATTGTTATTATTATAATTATTATTATCCATGTTAGTAAGTTAGTAAATATAAATATTTGGAAATAATTATGTTTCTTGCCCATTTATTTATTTATTTATTTTATAGCATAATGCATCGTTAAAAGGCTTAAAATTATATACATCATATATATATATATAAATATATATTATTCTTATATGTATAAAATGTAAACTTTCCTGCCCAACTCAAACAACAACTGCCCTGTTGCTTTTCTGGAGGTATAAATAATTGTAACATATCAATTTACCTCAAGATAACAATATATGTGATTTATTCCCACACAAAATATATTACCGTACATAACTGATCAAATGTTTAATGTAAATCATAAAGAGATGAACATCTTAAACTAAAAAAGGCACCTGTTTCATAGAAAAACAAATCTGCAGTTATCAGATGTTGAGTTTTTTTTTTTTTTATAAAGATGGAAAATCTCCGAAACAAGTCTAAATCTGTCCAGGGATTGAAACAGTAATGATTTTACCTGGAAGAGTGGCTTTCAGGATGGTTCGAAGAGGCCTTTAAGGAGAAACATTCCAACCTTGCACTAATGGGATCTTCAAACTTTAGTCAGAGTAGATGGCAACAAAAATAAGGTTGTTTAGGATAGAAGCATAAACTAATCAATATGTTGTACAGCTGTGCACTTGGCTGACGACTGTGGAGCTAACAATACACACACACACAAAGGTAATTTCCTAAAATATTCCCTGAAAAAAAAAGAAGAAAAAAAAAAAGGGGGGGGGGGGGGGGGGTTCATTTGGAAATGAGCAAATGCTTTACTACAGACCTGACCTCTGAATCAATGAATCACAAAGATTATTTTTAAAAGCAGAATGATATCGGAGTGTAACCTGTTTAATATTCATGAAGAAAACCTGTCATAGCCCTTAGTCAGGGTAGTAAACACCATATTCAATTTTACATGAATGACAACAAGGCTCTGTGAGGGATATACATAAGTACTTTTTTTTAAATAAGATTTGTCAGCAGAACAATTGTTAAACAATGGAAGAATCCATTGCACATCGGTCAATAAAACAGATGACCCCAATTTTATCATCTCTACACTGGCAACCTATTAAGTTCCATGTCGATTACAAAGTATTGAGTGTTTTTGTATTTGGGTCTGGAATGGACTACCTGACAAAGTTCAGGGCTCAAACAGACTCTCCCAGTTTAAAGCCAGATTTAAAGCATACATTCACATAATACATCTCAGAACCTTGTACTATAGTTACAGTACATCGGAACAAATGCACATGATTATCTTTTGCTTGAAATGTTCTGAACAGCATTATTCTGCATTTGCTTTTCTGTTTCTATCTTGGGAAGTCCATACTGAGATAACAAGAGATTACGCCAACTCTAGATTGGATCCAGCCTGTCATGTACACTTCAGATGAGTACAGCATCTTTGAAAAGATGACACATTTTTCTTGTATGTAATCATCATGACCAAATCATGTAATCATTGCCTTAATGTATTCATGGCTTCTGCTTAAATTAATATGTGACATTAACTGTATGATTTGTATAATCTTTGAACATTTCTGCCATTTGGACTTTTCTTTGTCACAGTCGGCTCTCATAACAGACCACTCTTAATTGTAGTGTAGAAACATTTATCTTCTGTAATACTGCTTTGAAACGATATTCACAAATAATTATGAATTGAACTGAAAATGGTTCTTCTGTATCACCCGAACCTTTTTTTTTCATTCGTATCAAAAGAGATATTGTGCTACCCTTACTAAGGTCTGAAAGGTCTTCCACTCTCTTTAAAAAACGTGTGCTGATGATTGTATGCTTCACAAATTTGACTTTGATTAAAATGTACCATAATTCCTCAAATAATAACCGGTAGTCAAATAAACGCCAGGCCTCTTATAGTGGCCGGGGGCGTGGTCAACACAGACAAAAAAAGGCCGGTCTTAAATAAAGACCGGGGGAAAATGTGTGCAGCAGAGCCAGATAATGAGGAGCCGATGATAACTGCGCATGCGTGATTCAGCGTGAAGCAGACTGACACAGAGCGCATCTGAACCGAACTGATGCTTTTGGTGATTGATTCTGAACTGATTCTGTGCTAATGTTATGATCTCTGTCTAGTGGAACGCTATCGCTTTTAATTTAAAACGGGTTATTTAAAACAATTACTTATCAAACAGATGGAATTAGAAATAAAGGCCTGACTCTAATAAAAGCTTGCTTCAAATAAAAGCCTGTTACCTTCTGCAGTTTGGCTTTTATTTGAGGAATTACAGTATTTTCACAAAATGCCTGTGACTTTCATCATATTGAACCAGGCCCTAACCAGCTGCAATTTTGGTTAAGTTTTTGTTCAAGGTTGCTTAGATGGTCCAGTGAAATTTATTTTATTAATATTATTGTATAATATATTTTTAAATGTTAATGTCTTACGTCTCAAAAAATAAAAAATAAATAAAAATAAAAATATGGTAATGCAGCAATAACCCCATCAAAGTTTCAAATTAAAAATGCATAGCAACACAGCTGTGGTAGTTGCTGACAATGAAATGTGCTATAAATGAGGCATTGCAGTAAATTTGACTGCCATCACTTTGGCATCACTGGGGCATTTACAATGAGCAGCATGGACCAAATGCCCGACAGTGCTTTGTGTATCTGACAAGGTTTTGGCAAAGTTTCACAGCATACAATCTTTATTATACAGTACATTCAAGAGTTTTGTTTTAGGTCATTTGTATCAACCATTTCTGTCCTATTGTAAAGACAGCTGCACCATTATTTGTTGTAACCACTTCTCTGCACGCCAGTTTACCTTAATCTGTATCGCATAAAACCACAACCACAACTTGACCCCAAAGAACTAGTTAATTATAGACCAATCTCGAATCTCCCTTTTCTGTCCAAGATACTAGAAAATGTGGTATCCTCACAATTATATTCCTTCTTAGAGAAAAATGGTATATGTGAGGATTTCCAGTCAGGATTTAGACCGTATCATAGTACTGAGACTGCTCTCCTTAGAGTTACAAATGATCTGCTTTTATCATCTGATCGTGGGTGTATCTCTCTATTAGTTTTATTGAATCTTAGTGCTGCGTTTGACAATTGACCACAACATTCTTTTGCATAGACTTGAACACTTTTTTGGCATCAGTGGAAGTGCATTAGCATGGTTTAAATCGTACTTATATGACCGCCATCAGTTCGTAGCTGTGAATGAAGATGTATCCTATCGATCACAAGTGCAGTATGGAGTACCTCAAGGCTCAGTACTAGGGCCGCTACTCTTCACGCTTTATATGTTACCCTTGGGAGATATCATCAGGAAACATGGTGTTAGCTTTCACTGTTATGCTGATGATACTCAGCTCTATATTTCTTCGCAGCCCGGTTAAACACACCAATTTGAAAAACTAATGGAATGCATAGTCGATATAAAAAACTGGATGACGAGTAATTTCTTACTGCTAAATTCTGAAAAAACTGAGGTGTTAATTACAGGACCTAAAAACTCCGCTTGTAATAACCTAGAACACTGTCTAAGACTTGATGGTTACTCTGTCAATTCTTCGTCATCAGTTAGGAACCTAGGTGTGCTATTTGATCGCAATCTTTCCTTAGAAAGCCACGTTTCTAGCATTTGTAAAACTGCATTTTTCCATCTCAAAAATATATCTAAATTACGGCCTATGCTCACAATGTCAAATGCAGAAATATTAATCCATGCATTTATGACCTCAAGGTTAGATTATTGTAATGCTTTACTGGGTGGTTGTTCTGCATGCTTAGTAAACAAACTACAGCTAGTCCAAAATGCAGCAGCAAGAGTTCTTACTAGAACCAGGAAGTATGACCATATTAGCCCGGTCCTGTCAACACTGCACTGGCTCCCTATCAAACATCGTATAGATTTTAAAATATTGCTTACTACTTATAAAGCCCTGAATGGTTTAGCACCTCAGTATTTGAATGAGCTCCTTTTACATTATAATCCTCTACGTCCGCTACGTTCTCAAAACTCAGGCAATTTGATAATACCTAGAATATCAAAATCAACTGCGGGCGGCAGATCCTTTTCCTATTTGGCGCCTAAACTCTGGAATAACCTACCTAACATTGTTCGGGAGGCAGACACACTCTTGCAGTTTAAATCTAGATTAAAGACCCATCTCTTTAACCTGGCATACACATAACATACTAATATGCTTTTAATATCCAAACCCGTTAAAGGATTTTTAGGCTGCATTAATTAGGTAAACCGGAACCGGAAACACTTCCCATAACACCCTATGTACTTGCTACATTATTAGAAGAATGGCATCTACGCTAATATTTGTCTGTTTCTCTCTTGTTCCGAGGTCACCGTGGCCACCAGATCCAGTCTGTGTCCAGATCAGAGGGTCACTGCAGTCACCCGGATCCAGTACGTATCCAGACCAGATGGTGGATCAGCACCTAAAAGGACCTCTACATCCCTGAAAGACAGCGGAGATCAGGACAACTAGAGCCCCAGATACAGATCCCCTGTAAAGACCTTGTCTCAGAGGAGCACCAGGACAAGACCACAGGAAACAGATGATTCTTCTGCACAATCTGACTTTGCTGCAGCCTGGAATTGAATTACTGGTTTCGTCCGGTCAGAGGAGAACTGGCCCCCCAACTAAGCCTGGTTTCTCACAAGGTTTTATTCTCCATTCTGTCACCGATGGAGTTTCGGTTCCTTGCCGCTGTCGCCTCTGGCTTGCTTAGTTGGGGTCACTTCATCTACAGCGATATCGTTGACTTGATTGCAAATAAATGCACAGACACTATTTAACTGAACAGAGATGACATAACTGAATTCAATGATGAACTGCCTTTAACTATCATTTTGCATTATTGACACTGTTTTCCTAATGAATGTTGTTCAGTTGCTTTGACGCAATGTATTTTGTTTAAAGCGCTATATAAATAAATAAAGAGAGACACGTATTAATTGTTATATTGCAATCCTGTCTATCAGTTTCAACTAAAAAATTACTGTCAACAACAGATGTTGCATCCATCAATCCATCGATTCTATCATGTTTCTCACTGACATGCCCCCAACTAGGAGCTTAAAGAAAATTCAGAGTTTCCCACTCGTAATTACAACTTTGTGGTGACATTCATGTCAACTCGTAAATACGATGTATACGACATGAATTGAATGAACAAGTTATGCTGACTTTGCTATGGCAAACTGGCACTTCTGAATCATTACTGTAAGTATGTATTGTTATTAGTTTAAGTATTTGCTATTGACTGTTCAAATTCGGAGTTTTGCATATCGTGTGTGTGTGTGTGTGTGTGTGTGAGTGAGAGAGAGAGAGAGAGAGAGAGAGAGAGAGAGAGAGAGAGGGTCACACAGTGGAGTCAGCCATCTCAACCATCCGTGACTTGTAGGCAGCCAGGCAGGCAGGCAGGCAGGCAGGCAGACAGACAGACAGACAGACAGACAGACAGACAGAAAGATAGATAGATAGATAGATAGATAGATAGATAGATAGATAGATAGATAGATAGATAGATAGATAGATAGATAGATAGATAGATAGATAGATAGATAGATTGTATTAAATAAATTCAATGTACACAGACTGAAGTAATTTAAGTCTGGTTCTTTTAATTGTGATGATTTTGTGACAAAAATTTAACAAAAACCCATCAGTTCACGATCTCAACAAATTAGAATATGGTAACATGGCTATCAGCTAATCAACTCAAAACACCTGCAAAGGTTTCCACAGACAACGTCAGAGGCATCTTACCTGGGCTAAGGAGAAGAAGAACTGAACTGTTGCCCAGTGGTCCAAAGTCCTCTTTTCAGATGAGAGCAAGTTTTTTATTTCATTTGGAAACCAAGGTCCAGAGGAAGGGTGGAAAAGCTCATAGCCCTAGTTGCTTGAAGTCCAGTGTTAAGTTTCCACAGTCTGTGATGATTTGGGGTGCAATGTCATCTGCTGGTGTTGGTCCATTGTGTTTTTTGAAAACCAAAGTCACTGCACCCGTTTACCAGGAAAGTTTGGAGCACTTAATGCTTCCTTCTGCTGACCAGCATTTTGAAGATGCTGATTTCATTTTCCAGCAGGATTTAGCACCTGCCCACACTGCCAAAAGCATCAAAAGTTGGTTAAATGATCATGGTGTTGGTGTGCTTGACTGGCCAGCAAACTCACCAGACCTGAACCCCATAAAGAATCTATGGGGTATTGTCAAGAGGAAAATGAGAAACAAGAGACCAAAAAATGCAGATGAGCTGAAGACCACTGTCAAAGAAACCTGGGCTTCCATACCACCTAGTGCCACAAACTGATCACTTCCATGCCACGCCAAATTGAGGCAGTAATTAAAGCAAGTATTGCCCCTTTCCAAGTATTGAGTACATGTATAGTAAATGAACATACTTTCCAGAAGGCCAATAATACACTAAAAAAATATTTTTTTATTGGTCTTATGAAGTATTCTAACTTGTTGAGATAGTGAATTGGTGGGTTTTTGTTAAATGTGAGCCAAAATCATCACAATTAAATGAACCAAAGACTTAAACTACTTCAGTCTGTGTGCATTGAATTTATTTAATACACAAGTTTCACAATTTGAGTTTAATAACTGAAATAAATGAACTTTTCCACGACATTCTAATTTATTGAGATGCACCTGTAGATAGATAGATAGATAGATAGAGAGGCCACTTTTTAGCCTTCACTGACAGACAGTGTTCACTGTATTTCTGAATAAAATCTTTTTGTTTTCACATATTGTGTCTAATATTTTAGCTTAGGGCCTCTCAATATCGTTTTTGAGCTCAAAGCACATAACTGACCTTGTTCTTGTACAAATCTGGGATATCTTATTCGTCTGAACCACACTGACCAAACTCAAAGGACCTCTGAGAGTCCAGGATGTCTCTGAGCCGTGCTCCAGCAGACAGAAGCTCCTTTCTGAGCAGTCTCAGAGGAACTGACTCCAGGTCAGTGTAGCATACTGGAGAAGCATCATGCCCCATCAATCACATCCAGGCTTCCCATTTTGGACAGCTGACAGGGGAACTGCATGGCCATCTGTGATGTCACCGCACATTCTGAGCGATGGGCAAAGCAGTTATGCACACTCAAACACACACACACACACACACACACACACACACACACACACACACACACACACACACACACACACACACACACACACACACACACACACAGACAGACACACACACACACACACCGTTTCCTGTCCACAGATCCCACTCTGCTGTCAGTCCTCATTGTGTCTGTTTACAGTTCTCTTGCTCAGAAAGCCGAAAAAGGAGCGTCTGGTTCACTAGCCACCGTCTGCTAGTGTGAGTGAATTGGTTGGGACATGGATAGCCTCATCGCTGGTCTGGAATCAGTATGGGAATCTTCAGGCAGAGATGCCACATTTAGCCCAGAGGATACATGTTGATCTTAGATCAGATTTGTCCACAACATGGTTTGACATTTTACACTGATATATATATATATATATGCAGGTGATTACATTTTACAGTTTAAAGGTGCCATCTTCATATCTGGCAAAAAAATCAAGTCATACTCCACATTCCATACCAGATGGGGTCAGTATGCCTCAATAAAGTGAATTGGTCTACTCTAGAGTAACAAACGAGAAACGGCATAGTCTCTATGCTCCGCCCCTACCTTCACAACAACCCTAGAGCATAGCTGAAGCCTATAAGACAGCGGTTCTCAATTGCAGTCCTCGCGCCCCACTGCTCTGCACATTTTGAACGTTTCTCTTAGAGCTTCAGACATTTGTTCTATTCGAACATAAGTGCCCTGCGAAGTGGACATCACAGGATATTCAGCCATGATTCCAGTTCGAAGCGAACGTAGCTATATGTTCCAATCAAAGTGCATTGAAGTGTGCAAGACGTGAATTTAAATTGTATCGATTTACAGAGGTATATGATGTCACAGTTGTCCATGTTTAAAGACGCTGCACAGCACAAATCAGTGAATGAATGTTTCGATGTGAGGTAAACTTCAACAGATTTCCCCTGCTCAGAGAGTAGGGAGCAATGAACATTTGAAAAACAGTTCATGCACAGAGTTCATTTCTAACGAGCTGATTATCTGAATCAGGTGTGTTAACAAAGAGAAACGTGCAAAATATGCAGAGCAGTGGGGCGCGAGGACTGGAATTGAAAACCGCTGCCATAAGAGGATGTTTTGCCTCCAGAGGAACATTGGGTGATGTCAAGTGATTTTGAAACATAACATCTTCAAGCTACTCCCCTTCACCTTTACCAGTGAATATGTTCATATTCGTTTTGTTCATATCACATTGAGTTGTAAATACACATTATTGGAATTAAATTAATTTGACAGACAGCATTCTGTCAACATCATTGGTCAACATCAGACAGCTGATGTTGACCAAGCTAGCGCCAACCAACGTAACCAGAGCTGCCAACTCTCACAAGCATTCACCGTGAGACACACGCAATTGACTCTTTTCACACGCTTTCACGCCACACATCAATTTTCTCACGTACAGAAAAACCACGAAGCAAAGAGGACACGGAGACCAACAGACTAGACAGAGCAGGTTACTTATGATATAAAAAAATGGGTAAGTTATAGCTAGCTAATTATCAAACGCAGCTACGGTTAGCCATCGCTAACATTAGCACGTTTATAGAACAGCCTTCGATACATTTCTATGTTATAACTTCCCGAAAAAAAATACACAAACATATAAAACAAACTTCTAGCGAAATACTAACAGCATCTAACTTACCAATCCAAAAGAAATGTTGCAAGTTGGGTGTCGGACCTCATTTCTTTCAGGTCCATCAGTTGGTTTACTCTGTTGTTTACTCTGGTTCGGCTCCTTTTCTTATCGGATTTGATTTGTGTTTCCGAGCGCGGTTGTTTCCCTGTAGCAGGTGGTGGTCTCTTGCCAAGGGCTTAAGTCACATGAAGTAGTGGGCTGTACTTTCCACATGATTGACATCAGGTTAGATTACGCCCACAAGCCGTGCGAGTTATTCGTGTATTGCAGGTTGGCTGGTGGTTATGTTGCCCGCATACCGCCTCCCATGGCCGAAACTGGTATTACGACACCTGTCGGGCCGGGGCTAGTAATGCTACTGCTAATTAAGGTTGATATCTCTGCAGCACTATAACTTGACATTTTTTTAATGACATCATCGCCCTTATTTCTCCTCATACTTTTGATGCGTGTAGGTCATTTTTTGAATATTTTTAGCTCAATTTTTGCACATGGCACCTTTAATGGCATTAAAAATATTTGCAGGAGCAGAGCTAAAGTTGGCCACAAAACTTACAACTGCAGCTGGATCCGTCTCTTTTTTTCTTGACAAGAATTGCATTTCTTTAGACGCATACTGGTACAGGTGACAAGGAGCTTCAGTAGAACAGTGAACTGCGGCCATATGTCAATAAAAAATAATTTTCCTGTCCTATCAGTCATTATAATTGTGCTTGTGTGAGAAGCAGCTTGCACTGTAGTCTATAACGTTTCATATTGGAGAGCGAATTAGACTCTGAGCATGCATGTCAGATCTGTGTCATGTTCAGCAGCGGCAGCTCTTAAAGTATGTCTTAATCAATGAACAAAAGAAAAAAAGAGGAAGTCCATCACTTTTGTAGCTTTAAGGATTTGTCCATATTAAATTTAGATTTTAGCATTTGACTACTTTATTATTATTTTTTAATATTTCCTACTTACTAAAGGGCACAGGTAAATAAGTAAATGTTAAAATTGATAGCTCTAAATTATACTGTCATATTAGTACAGTGAACATATATTCAATGGTTAAATATATATAAAAAATTAAAATCCTGTTATGTGGAATTAAACCAAATTAATTTCAGAAAAAAAAGTATGTATGTAATATCACTCTACTTTAAAGTTCAGCTACAAAAATTCAAGTAAAAAAATAAAACAAAAATATTAGTGATGCAAGTTGGTATGTAAATATAATTATTAATATAATTATTATCCAATACTGGTGTTGTTGGTGTTTATAATACACCAGTGCGAATGTAATGTGGGCTGAGACACTATCAGAACTAAAAGAGGTTTGAGTCTACTTTAAAGTACAGCTACAAAGTCAAAATAAAACACTTAAAAGATATTTAAATGTTTAAATATTTTATCTATTTACTTGCATGCCATGTGATCATTAACAAACATCAGAGAACCGTGACTGTGTTGTTAAATTATTTAAATATTATGGAAATCTCAGGGAGTACTTCAAGTAAATATTTTACATCTAGCAGGTTTGGCTGAAAAAAAATTAAAAAATAACTATTTTTATTTTATTACTGATTTGTACTTTAGCAGTGTGCATGCTCTCTGAGCCTTGGTGCTCACGAGGGAGATATAGGTTTCCAGGTCCAGCCATTGTTGTACTGATCACCCTCTTTCTCTACCTCTTACTCCGGGAATGTCCTGTCCCCTCTCTATTGTCCTTCTCAATTAAGAGTGGCAAAAGCCCCTATGAAGTCACTAAGAGAGGAATACACATTAATCAACCAAATTGACCAGTATGTCTTTCTCGGCAGGTCTGAATCACACGTCTGCTCTATCATCTCAGGTTGTCATCTGTAATATCCCCCCGGCATGCTGGCCGACGCTGATATCCCCTCATCAGTCCAGCACAAATGGCTTGTGCATCACAGGCACGGCTCAGCCCAGTGTGGACAGCGTGCGGTGAGGAGAAATATGTTCACTTTCTCTCTTTGCTGTCCTCAGCAGCCACCTTATCAGATCAAACAGCTGAGAAACACAGCAATGACTCAGTGGCCACTGTGTGTGTGTGTACACGTGCACTGTATCTGCTTCCTGAGGCCTTAGACACCATATTGGTTACGTTAGATATGGAAGTGCACACATCGACACACACATACCTACATATATACACACACCTAGAAGAGTCAGATATGCCAGTATAGCGCATGAATCAGCGGGGCCTTATCCTGCTTTGTCCACCAGCAGCTCGGCGTCAGATATCATATTACTGACTGACTCCAGAGACATGTGCGGGGTCAATGGATCAGAACTTGATCGATACTGGGAAAGGAGATACAGGAAGTTATATTAAAGTGGACAGAATTAAATTAAATTGGAAAATACAACTGAAAGGCACATAAAACTTCCATTTTCCCTCAGTGACCTGTTTGTACCTGGAGTTTTCCTCTTTCTCTCGTTTCACTCTCACGCACTCGACACAGCAGTGGGTCAGTGTATGGGTTGGAAAACCATGCCCATCCACACATACTAAATAACACAAATAAGTACAATTTTATTAACATTCTTTAATGGTAAACATAAATATGTAGCATACCTGTATTACATTTTTGATGGTTTATCAAATAAACCCTTTTGTGCTCTGAGAATTTAAACATTTAAATAGTTATAGTATGTAACAGCACATACCCAAAATGTTAAACAATTATGTAAGTCATGTATTTATTTATTAATAATTTTTTTACTCACAAAGGCTGCATTTATCTGATCAAACTTATAGTAAACAGTAATATAATGGCATTCTATTATGATTCAAAATAACTTATCATTTTGAATATATTTTCATATGTAATATTTTCCTCTGATACATTCACATGATCATTAAGAAATTATTCTTATATGCTAGCTTGGTGTTCAAGAAACATTTCTTATTATCATAATGTTGAAAACAGTTGTGCTACATAATATTTTTGTGAAACTGATACACTACTAGTGTACATGATAAATCATTTTTAAATCATGATCACTATTTCTCTCTGAATTTTTTTAAGCAAATAGTCTTTGATATTTGACCCCTGGTTATTGAAAGAAATTTATTTTAATTAGGCATCTGTGCTATTTTACATTGGGAACAACCTCCTCAAGTGGTTGCCAGATGTTTATAGTTTAAATCAATTAAAAATTTGATTTGGTTTAAACCAATCAGTGTTCTTCTGACCATGCAAGTCAACGTTCTCTGGATTTGTGCTTAAAAGTGCAATACTAACAAAAAATTGCAATAATTTTGATAAAATGTGAAAAATAAATAATAATAATAAACGTGATAAATACATAACATAATATAACATTATATAAATTGGATAAAAATAATATAAAAAGTATTTAATTTCAAACAAATACTGTTATTTCTATTCAATAAAGAATACTGAAAACAATATATATACAATTATTTGTCAATTAATTGTTTCCACAACAATATTTAACAGACAACAACTCTTCAAGACTGGAAATAATAGCAAAGATTATTAATAACGGAGCATGAACAATAACTGATAATTAAGTTCAAAATCAGCATATTACAATTATTTCTGGAGGATCACGTGACATTAAGGACTAAAGTAATGGCTGCTGAAAATTAATTTAAAATAAATTTTTATAAAATGAATGTGATTAATGTGAGTTCATTTTCGGCTTCTGATTTGACCTGATCTCCATCTCAAAATCTACAAAAACACAAAGGTAGTAAATACAAGTTAGTAAAAAAAAATCCTGACATTAAAATTTGCATGTCAACCAGCTACTAAAATGTGCTGCCAGCATGACACCAAAAGCAATGTATCTTTGGTTACCTCTTCTCTAATCTCCACAAAGGATCTGTTGATTCCCGTGGCTGGAACTTCTACAAAGTCCAGACCTCCTGATATTTAAATTGATTGGTTAGATATTGATTAAGCTGGCTGCTTCAGGTGATGTATGCGCTCGTCTGCACTCTGAATCTCTCCCGGGGCGCCATCAGACAGCACAACAATACAAAACAAACAACGTGGTCTGCCACAGAGAATAACATTCCACCAAAAACTCCTACTAGAGGAGAACCTTCACACCTGCTGTTCCTCA
Organism: Carassius carassius; assembly: GCF_963082965.1. NCBI lineage: Eukaryota > Metazoa > Chordata > Actinopteri > Cypriniformes > Cyprinidae > Carassius > Carassius carassius. The sequence goes on from NC_081761.1 coordinate 8,416,808, forward strand.
GTCAGAAAAAAAAAATTCCAATTATGGGCCGACAAGTAAACGTTTCAGCACTTAAGAGTGGATTGATAAGAAGCAAGAGTGATAGAGGGAGAGAGAAAGAGAGAGAGGGAGAGAAAAGGCTCATTTGCACAGTAATACAGTTAGTGAGGTGATTTTAAAATAAGAAAAGCCCATTAACATTTAAATGACTGCAATGAGTTTCCAAATTAAGCATTTTATTTTTTATTTTTTTTGCAATCCTTCAGCTGGATCGGATCAGTCAGGGGGAGGATGAAAGTCCTGACTGTGCATTGCTGGCTCACTTTGGCCCATTTCAGCCTGGCTTAGCCATGTTTGAGCTTTAAGACTGAACCAAACTCAAGCCAAAACTGGTCCATTTACTGAACTGAAGATGCACGCATAAACTAGAAGGCACTGGCAAATTAAACAGAATAATATTGAAACTTTAAGAGCCTTGCCTTGGTATTGTAGTGATGTCAGAATCAGGTTTTTTTTTTTTTTTGTATGTGGTCCCTGCAAGCAACCACATTGAAACACCCTAGAAACCACAGAGCTACTTGCAAACTATTTATCCAAGAGGTTCTCAAGTCTCAAGAAAATTTCTCTTTTGAGAAGTCAATCCAGAGGTGCCTTCAGCTTTGACCACCCTGAAAAGTGTTTTCTCAGGTCAGTTATTATCTATGTTTCATATTTTTTGTCGATTTAACCACCAATTAAACATTCCTTTCAGTAGGTTATTTCTTTTCAGTGAACTGGCCAAATGCGTTTACAAAATGTTTTGAATTGATTCCATTTGTTTGGACTGCTCGCTCTCTCTCTCTCTCTCTCTCTCTCTGAATCATCCAAAGTGGTTTTCAGTCAGCAAAAGAGACATTATCAAGACTCTCAAGAAAACAGAACAAATAGCACAGGCCGAAGTGGATATTCACCTTCAAACAATTGAAACAAAAGGCTACTTTTTGAGAGGTAACTGAGAATTTAGCTTCTGAAGTGTCATGTGAATGAGCAGCCATTTCTATTCTTTTTTTCAGTTGTTTTCTTTTGTGAAAATATGCTAAATGGATGTCTTTTCAGTAGAGTTTTGGCCCTTTTTGTGTTTTATAATGTTTAAAATGTAAAACCTTCTGAAAACCCTTGGGAAAGTCTCATGAGTGTTCTTATAGTAGTGTGTAGTTAAATGAATGGTAAACATTCTGAAGAAAATTATATGTTCATCACAGAGCAGAATCTTTGAATGTGAGCATATACTGAGTTCTGAATTTTCTAGCGCTATTTTTGTGAAAAAACATTTTCCATTACTTCGAAAAGTCAAACCTCCTATAACACTCCAAAACCCTTAACATTTGAGCATCATTCTATCACTGTATAAGTAAGAACAATTTCAGCAATGGTTTGAGCTTAGATCACAACACTGTCACATTCAACTAGTAAATTATCACCATATTCATTGGTCAAATATTATTGTTTTATTAAAATAAAATAATAAATACAATATTGACCATTTGTGTGGCGCATGCAATCATGCTCCAGCAGACCAAATACATGTTCTGGCAACGGCAATTCATAGCTTCTTTTGGCAATAATAATTTGACTGGTTTTCATTGATTGCAAATAACCATATTGAACTTTGTCCTTTGGTTGCACTTTTGGACTCTTTCCAAATCATGTCAGCTGCCAGCTACACTCTCTAATGCACATGCCTTTTCTACACTCATAGTTGAAAGGCTAATACTTCTGGTTCAGAAGCACAATTATCCTCTGTCATTTGACAACTAGCTGAAGAATGTTTGATTACATTTTCAAGAATTTCAAAATCCCAAAACACTAATTATTTTGATACAATATCTGATTACTTCAATGACCAACAATGACAATGCTGTTGTAATGTCTTTGAAATAGTGTAAAACAGTAGTATTGTAATATTGTTACAAAAACTGATTTCTATGTGAATACATTTGAAAATGAATGTATGTCCGGATGACAAAGCTGAAAGCATGTGTCACGTGATCCATGAGGAATCATTCTAATCTGCAAACTTATTTTGATATCACATACAATAACAATATTTTGGAAACAGCTGTTTCCAACAACATAACCAGTACAAACATTAGTAGGCCAACTGGTTATTATGCTGGAAACCAATCAAATTATAACTGCCAAAAGAGAGTGCATAATGCCAAACCATATGTATCAGGTCACCGGTCACACAGACTGTGGGTACTGTATTTGTTTTTTTTTACAATCATATTATATACCTAACAAAATTAAATCATGGTATCACGTATCTGCACATATTTCTTCCACAGAAATCTATACTGGATTTTTCCCTTTTTTTTTTTTTTACAATGAAGGCTGGATGGACAGAAGGTGTGGTGTGAAATGAGAGGTACAGGATGTGCTAGTGGAACACACTGCGGGGGAAAAGGTGAAGCAGGAGACAATATGCTGCCTCTAAACAGGCCAAAAGACATTCTGTCCAGCCCTCTATGTGTGTGTGTTTAAGGAGGTGAAATAAACATATGAAGAGACAGGTGCTCGAGAGAATCGACTAGGCCTGCTGAACCAGTGTGTGTGTGAGAGAGCGAGCGAGAAGATAAAGTGTGTGATATGCAGTAACAGATACAAGGGCATCATTCTGAGCATAGGAACAGGCATTAAGTGTGTGCGTTTATGTGCATGTGTATTCAGGTGAAGTGTTTATTACTGTGTATGGTAGGTTTATGTAGACATTGTCTGAAAAGCAACAGCAGGTAAGAGCAGATGGCAGCAGACACTTGGTGGCACTGGAGAGATACAAGATGGCACACACACACACACACACACACACCCTGGTATACCACATTTACAGACATGCTCCTTTCTCAAATTCACTAAAGTTTGAAATATGGAGTGAAATGTGAAATCTAAATAAAACAAACAAAACACACACACACACACGCACACACACACACACACAAAACAACAAAAGTAAAAAAACTAACTGATTCTGTTAAAAATCACATGTAACTGTCATAAATAGTGCACTCTATTGTGGTTTGTGTAGAGATGGAGCTGTGCAAAAAAAAAAAAAAAAAAAAAAAAAAAAATTATATATATATATATATATTTATATATATATATATATATATATATATATTTATATATATATATATATGTATATATATATATATATATATATATATATATATATATATATATATATATATATATATATTTATTTATATATATATATATATATATATATATATATATATATATATATATATATATATATATATATTTATATATATGACTATGAAAATTGTAGAGTCACACTGAAGGCATCAAGGGCTATTTGTCCAAGAAGGAGAGTGATGGGGTGCTGCGCCAGATGACCTGGCCTCCACAGTCACCGGACCTGAACCCAATCGAGATGGTTTAGGGGTGAGCTGGACCGCAGACTGAAGGCAAAAGGGTCAACAAGTGCTAAGCATCTCTCTGGGAACTCCTTCAATGTAACTTCAACTACCTCTTGAAGCTCATCAAGAGAATGCCAAGAGTGTGCAAAGCAGTAATCAAAGCAAAAGGTGGCTACTTTGAAGAACCTAGAATATGACATATTTTCAGTTGTTTCACACTTTTTTGTTATGTATATAATTCCATATATAATTCCACATGTGTAAATTCATAGTTTTGATGCCTTCAGTGTGAATCTACAATTTTCATAGTCATGAAAATAAAGAAAACTCTTCGAATGAGAAGGTGTGTCCAAACTTTTGGTCTGTACTATATATATATAAATGTATATATACATTTTGAATCTGAAAACTATTTTAACGTGTTGACAATTACAACCCGAATTCCGGAAAAGTTGGGACGTTTTTTAAATTTTAATAAAATGAAAACTAAAGGAATTTCAAATCACATGAGCCAATATTTTATTCACAATAGAACATAGATAACGTAGTAAATGTTTAAACTTAGAAATTTTACACTTTTATCCACTTAATTAGCTCATTTAAAATTTAATGCCTGCTACAGGTCTCAAAAAAGTTGGCACGGGGGCAACAAATGGCTAAAAAAGCAAGCAGTTTTGAAAAGATTCAGCTGGGAGAACATCTAGTGATTAATTAAGTTAATTGATATCAGGTCTGTAACATGATTAGCTATAAAAGCTTTGTCTTAGAGAAGCAGAGTCTCTCAGAAGTAAAGATGGGCAGAGGCTCTCCAATCTGTGAAAGACTGCGTAAAAAAATTGTGGAAAACTTTAAAAACAATGTTCCTCAACGTCAAATTGCAAAGGCTTTGCAAATCTCATCATCTACAGTGCATAACATCATCAAAAGATTCAGAGAAACTGGAGAAATCTCTGTGCGTAAGGGACAAGGCCGGAGACCTTTATTGGATGCCCGTGGTCTTCGGGCTCTCAGACGACACTGCATCACTCATCGGCATGATTGTGTCAATGACATTACTAAATGGGCCCAGGAATACTTTCAGAAACCACTGTCGGTAAACACAATCCGCCGTGCCATCAGCAGATGCCAATTAAAGCTCTATCATGCAAAAAGGAAGCCATATGTGAACATGGTCCAGAAGCGCCGTCGTGTCCTGTGGGCCAAGGCTCATTTAAAATGGACTATTTCAAAGTGGAATAGTGTTTTATGGTCAGACGAGTCCAAATTTGACATTCTTGTTGGAAATCATGGACGCCGTGTCCTCCGGGCTAAAGAGGAGGGAGACCTTCCAGCATGTTATCAGCGTTCAGTTCAAAAGCCAGCATCTCTGATGGTATGGGGGTGCATAAGTGCATACGGTATGGGCAGCTTGCATGTTTTGGAAGGCTCTGTGAATGCTGAAAGGTATATAAAGGTTTTAGAGCAACATATGCTTCCCTCCAAACAACGTCTATTTCAGGGAAGGCCTTGTTTATTTCAGCAGGACAATGCAAAACCACATACTGCAGCTATAACAACAGCATGGCTTCGTCGTAGAAGAGTCCGGGTGCTAACCTGGCCTGCCTGCAGTCCAGATCTTTCACCTATAGAGAACATTTGGCGCATCATTAAACGAAAAATACGTCAAAGACGACCACGAACTCTTCAGCAGCTGGAAATCTATATAAGGCAAGAATGGGACCAAATTCCAACAGCAAAACTCCAGCAACTCATAGCCTCAATGCCCAGACGTCTTCAAACTGTTTTGAAAAGAAAAGGAGATGCTACACCATGGTAAACATGCCCCGTCCCAACTATTTTGAGACCTGTAGCAGAAATCAAAATTGAAATGAGCTCATTTTGTGCATAAAATTGTAAACTTTCTCAGTTTAAACATTTGCTATGTTATCTATGTTCTATTGTGAATAAAATATTGGCTCATGTGATTTGAAAGTCTTTTAGTATTCATTTTATTAAAATTTAAAAAAACTTTTCCGGAATTCGGGTTGTAGGTTAAATCTAGAGCTGGTTCGAATACCATTTTTTGAGCTTCGGTAGTAGGCTAATTAACACAGAATATTCAAAGCTTCGGAGGGAGGGGGCTGAATATATTTTTTCTCTCTAATAAAGGTAGGAATCTTTGTGTGTCTGTCTGTCTGTTTGCATTTTTATTATGTCGAGAACCGTTCATCCAATCGACTTCACGCATGGCAGGTGTGCAGTGTCGCATTTTGGTGCGCTCCACGCTGTGCCGATGTGTTGTTTGCTTTCAAACCAAAGCGTAAATACACGTAAAAAACGTATCCTTGTGGCGCGGCTGATACATGATGATGGCTGAGCGTACGCCACCTGAGTACAGCTCAGATTTGCCAAAATGGCGCTATGCTGATTTTGAGAGACACAGAAGAGAAGAATTGCTGAATAATCGTTATTTTTATTTTCTTCGTGTACAAAAAGCATTCTTGACGCTTCATAACGTTACAGTTGAATCACTTGATGGCAGATGGACTTTCCTCACAATGTCTTTCATACTTTCGTGGGCCTTCACACTGTTATTTATTTGGCTGTCTATGGGACAGTCTCAAGCCTCCAGGTTTTCATTAAAGATATCTTAAATTGTGTTCTGAATACAAACAAAGCTTTAACAGGGTTCGGAACGACATGGGGGTAAGTGAATAATGACAAAATTTTCATTTTGGGAGTATCCCTTTAACCCTTCCATTCCGTACCTGGGCCAGTCAGTACGGATACGGTTTCATTTTCCACTGGTGCTAATAACGGAACACTTTGGAATGCAATACAACTGCGTCAGTCTTTGCCTTGGAAATGCAGGTGTAACATAAACAGCAATGTGGACGATGATCAGATATTTCTGTTTTTGGGACTCCTTTTTTTATCTGATATTTACTTCGTTCAATAACAGAAAAAAAAAATACAGTACAACTCTTGACGTGAAAAATAAAATAAAAAGGCGACGGCGGGTATAATATCAAGAAGCACAAATGTTTCCTCCACAGACCAAACTTTCTCAGACATTTTTTCTTTTTTATATTGAACATTCGTAGGATAGCTGTTTACTTGGCTGTTTGATCAAATTGCGCTTCCGCGTTGCCAGGCAACAGAGTGGCAACGTCACACACTCTTAACAGCATGACTAAGCATGGTTGTCAAATCCAGAGCAGTGATTCCGGGCCGAGAAGTGTATGTAATTGTGCCGCGCCGTACCAGGCTCATGTGGAAATGCAACTGTAACTGTATCTAAAAGTCCTTAGAACCATTCGGCCCAATAGTAAAAAACGGCTATATCAAAAAAAATAAAAAAGATTATTCGAAAGTCAAAATTGGAAATTGAATGTCAACCCACCGAACGAATATTTGAATAATCTATTATTCTAACCCAGCCCTAGTTAAATCACAATGTGAAACTACCATAAACATACCCCTCCATATACAGTAAATGGTATTTTTAAGTGATTATGATCACATGAAACAAGATGATCAATTTAAAATAAAATCTGTTAGAATCTACATATAATTGCTATAAATTATACATAGCTTGAAAATAATATTATATGGCTGAATTTGAACCTAAATCTGAATCAGAATCTGACTGAATGATAAGAATCTCAATCTGAAACAATATTCACAATTATACTTGTACACTTTGTACTACAAACGTACAGTTTGGTTAGAAGAATTAAGATCACTGAACTTAAACAGACTTCAATTCACTTCTTATCTGGTGCAAATTCACATCCTCAGTTATATTCAGCTGTCCTCTGACAGAGATGGGGGGTATATTTTGTGCGAAGCCTATTTTTTGGAACACAGAATATTTCTCAGATTGCAAGCTCTATCAAGTGACCTGCACTCCAAAGTGAATTCAACACCAAACCTATTAGGTCAGGCATTTTGGAAGGATAGATACATTATTGCTTTTCTCAAAGACTCAAGGCTGTATCACTTAGAATGATTCATAGCTCTCTTGCTCTCTCTCTCTCTCTCTCTCTCTCTCTCTCTCTCTCTATCTATCTCTCTCTTTCCATAAGCACTCTCCAGGAGAGAAATACTCACAGAAGTAACACCTCATGATTTCCAGATGGAGTTGTGCACAGTCATTCTGTCTAACTGTGTCCTGACTCCAGCCAATAGGTTTGTCTATGAGTAATGCCTACAAGATGCTCCTCTTCAAAATAAACTTGCATAATGCTAGTCTTAAATGAGATAGAAACTCACTAAGGCAAGCTTGGTTATAGAGTTATGGGGAATTATTACAACCCAAAAGGATGGAAAAAAGAAGACTTGCTCATGAATAGTGTATAGATAAGATCCAACTAGCCTCTTCTCTGTCAATCTCCTGCTCTGTGGCCTGTGATTCTTTGCTTTCTTTTGCTATCATTTCTTTGGTCTTTCTTCTACACACGTGTACACGCACACATACTGTACATCAAGAATAGACTTCTCTCATCTGGATGTCAAAAAAGAAATCACTTAATTACTGGTCCAAATCAAAAGATCCCATCCTCTATGATATTCTAGACCCTAGGTGTGACTCGGTTACCTCCAAAAATGGAAAAGTATGGGATTTTGTCATATGCCAGATGAAAATCACAAGCACAGTTTCATGGATAAGTGTCCTTCTGCTCAATGAGCCACAAGATTTGAGGTATCATTCATTTCTGTAGAGAAACACATCAAGAGTCTTTTTGGCCCCAATTTTTAAGTTGGTCACAAGAATTTGCTGTGTTGACCAACAGAATGCTGCTTGGTTTTGAAAGTTACTTCTGTGTGGGTAACAGTAACTAGTTATAGTAATAATATTACTTTTTACACTAACTATTAGTGTAACTAATTACTAATAAGATTTCTGTAAAAAAAAAAAAAAAAAAAACGTTACTTACATTACTTTTGATGCCTCAGCCCCTACTGATTTGAAGTCTAACAAGCCAATCATTCCTAGATTTATTTTCACAATTTATTTCCATCATTTTCATGACTCACACAGGCCAATGAAGCCACCAGAGCAGAAGGCAAGCTTGGAATATAGAAAAGCTTATATTCAGCGGATGAAAATAGTGCCATTACCAGTCACTATCAATCACCATTGAGTGCTTGTAATAACTTCTGACTGCGATCCAGTGTGGATTTTGGTCAAGTGATGAGGCAGAAATATATTGTTAGTAACATTTTAGAAGAATTTAATGGGGAAGATCCACAATGACAACTTCTGTGGGATGTGAAGGAAAGGTAATATAACTAGTAGTTTAACTAACTACTGTTGCCAGAAAATAATGCGTATAGTAATTAATATTACTTTTGAAAAGAGTATAACTATTAACGATTAGAAAATTACATTTAATAATAGGTATTGTAATAAATTACAAGAAATTACTATATATATATATATATATATATATATATATATATATATATATATATATGTATATATATATTAGTGGTGGGCCGTTATCGGCGTTAACATGCTGCGTTAACGGGAGACTCTTATCGGGCGATAAAAAAAAAATATCGCCGTTAATCTATTCTCAAAGTTGGGTTGAGAGCTGGGTCTATACTATGTGAGCTATGATGACTTTCACCTTGATATTTTAGCGTGGATGTATACCTAGCCGAATCTGTAGGGGGCGAGAACAAGACTTTAAACCTGTGTGTATGCGGCTATACCTACTGTAAAATTACCACATCAAACGTGACGTGCTAACATGGATGCAGCTAAGATGCCGCCGGGATTGCTTCATGGATTTTTTTTTTTAAAGATGCTTCCCAATGGAAACCTCGACAAGACGAACGCCTGTTTCACACATAATCCGTCTGCAGTGCGTATGAAGTCTGTGTGCGTTACGTATGTGGTGCAGAAGCAGCACAGACTCGATGTGCTTTCACACAGGACGAGTTTGCAGTCCGCTACTCGGTAAGTAAACGTTCGCTGCACTGCTGCAGACACAACGCTCCTGGAACGCACTGACGGACCGTAACCGTGTGAACGCTGGAATCCGTAAACATGGGTGCGTAAAAAAAATACGCAACACATACGCACTACAGACAGAGTATGTGTGAAACAGGCGTAAGGTTGTATGCACCTTGTGCAATGTGGAATTCGTTTACAGCTTTCTCAATCAGTTTGTGATGCATTTTGGAAACAGGAGATGAGTCCCTGGTCTAATGCACCACCTGTCTTGAGAAACCCATTCTCAAAGACTTAACGTTACTTTTAGTCATTATTTTATTATTGCTGAATGCCTTCGGCAGAATTCAAATGAGCCATTTTAATCTAGATTAATACCAAGATTACAGTGAGATTAATCTAGATTAAAAAAATTAATCTATGCCCACCACTAATATATATATATATATATATAATTTATTTAATTTTTTGAGTAACAAGCCCAAAACTACGACGGTGTTTTAGTGCCACGTTGAGAAAAAAAAAAAGGAAAAAAAAAAGAAAATTCTATATATATATATATATATATATATATATATATATATATATAAAACTAAGATTACAATCTTAAAGTTGAAATATTACGAGAATAAAGTCTAAATGTTTGATTTGAATATTGTTGCATTCGAGAGGCCACATCATCTTACTGGGACGAGGAAGAGTCAATTTTAACGACTCGCGGAAACAGCTTGATATCAAGAATATGATATTTATTAAAGGACTGAACAGAAACAACTTTTTATCTTAACATCAGCTCACACACCCAAACAACATTCCTTCGTGGGGCGCTGTAGCTCTCTTATTTAACACTCTTTAAAAATACACTATGAATATATGTGGCATGATTAGCAGAAATCATACCATGTGTCATAGCCATAGACTGTAGCATACTCTCGGGGACAGTATGCTTGGAAATAATATTTAATATCTTCCTTTTGTTATTTGTAGTGCACCAGCAACCCAATAGCAATAAGATTGTTGCTTTTTATAGACCTACTTTTAATGTCTCAGCTTTCAAAGACAGTTTTATAGTGAAACACAAATTATGTGTTTTACAAGCTCTTTAATGATCAGATCGCTGTATTTATGTGAAACAATTCATTAAATTAAACTGTTTTCTTTGTGGAAAATTAAAAATATGTGAAAATGTCACGTAATATTTCGACTTTAATCTTGTAATATTTTGACTTTATTCTCGAAATATTTTGACTTTATTCTTGTAGTATTACGAATTTATTCTCGAGCCATTTCGACTTTATTCTCGTAATATTTCGACTTTATTTTCATAGTAGGCCTATTACGACTTTAATCTCGTAATCTTCGATTTCTTTTACTTTTTTTCAACGTGGCACTAAAACGCCATCATACAAAACTGCTGAGCAATGCTTCATACATTTAATAGTTTTAACCAAATCAAATGTCTTGCAAGCAGCGTTAATAACAATAAAGGCACAAAAATGCAGCCAGGATGGGAAATCTTTTTCTGGTTGACAGGAAAGGCTCTGGAGTGAGAGATTGCGTGTGAACATGTTTTCAGGATCAAAAGCCTCAATGGGGCATCATTACTCCTCTACAACTCACCCTCGCTTTTCTCTCCGTCTCCTTTATGAAGACCTCAGATACTCAATGATGAGAATTACCCTTGTCAAAGATGCATAATTGGCGGACGCTCCCTGATGATGGCCATGTGGAATTGAACGAGTTGAAAATAAATGCGAATGCCTACTTTTCATGTGAAAACGCACATTGCATTCAAGTGGCTCCTGCTAATCGAGAACTGTAACCAAAGCCACCTGATTGACTCGTTCAAAAGGAGGCAGAAAGAGCGAGAGATAGAGAAAGAGAGGGAAAAATGTAGACTGGGAGAGATGGGCAGGCTATTTGTTTCAGTTTAGTGTTGTGATTGAAAGCACTTCAGGCACCATTGATAGAGAAAAACTTCATTTGGTCTCACTGAGTACCAACTGCACATCAGTCTGCAGAGAAATGACTCAGTCTGTTCTCCAGGAGAGCTTTGAAAACCTGCTCCTCTGCTGCTTGTGAGAAGGGGAGAGGCTCTTTATATGTTTCAAATATCAAGACTTCCAGGCAGGTGCTTTAAACAGAGACATTCATTTGACTGAAGGTACACACTGCTATTTAAGAAATTATGGGTGAGCGTGTTCAGTTATGGTAATGATTAGATGCAGAAATAAACTATCAAGAGGCAGCATAATAAACAACTCTGTTTTTACATGCATTCCAAATAGTAATTCAATAAGTTCTAAGTTCTAAACAATGTACTAAAATGGAAATAAAAAAAAAGAATAGTAAAAAAAAAATGACATAACATAACACATAACAAAAATACTAAAATGTATGCTAAATTTAAAACCTAAAATATAAAAAATATTGAAATAAACTGAACCTGAAATATGCAAACAAAATTACTTATACTACAATTATTAATACAAAATAAATAAATGATAAAACTATAATAGTATATAAATAATACTAGAATTTCATTGTCCTGATACTTCTATGATATTGACCTAAATATAGTTAAGACCCCGGGGTCATCTGGGGCCCCAAAATGGTTGCCCAATATAAAAAGATCCCACCTCAATATCTCCACAATATTTTGGTGCCTAGACATGCCTTGGGCCCCACATGGGTACTCTGTTTGCTATCCTAGCCAAAGCATCTACCCCAAATATCTCTATCATATTCCGGTCCCCAGACATAGCTGAGGCCAAAAGGGGCCTCTGAGGTACCGCATGGGGCTTCTGTACACTGCCTCAAGTCAAAAGCGTCCCACCACAATATCTCTACATTGTGGACACGGATGGAATCCTGAGAGATTTGTAAATATAGAAATAAAAATAGCAATGCTTGTCTTCAGACAAAAATACACCACAGTGCTTTAATCTGAATGAGAGAAGTCGCTCCCTCAGCCAATCAAATGCCGTCATGTGACTCATTCTGTACCGCCCTCTACACAGCTAGCCGTGCACTACATGCTGATGACGGCCTTTCCATTATGAGACACTGTATGTCTGCAATTTTTTTTATTTTGTATCTGCGAGGTGATGAAATAAAGCCCTGTCAACACCAGACCCCAAATGAGTTCCTTGGACTTGAACAATGAGCTTTTTTCTATTACTTGTTAAAAGTTGAAGAAGTTCAGCCATGCCTTTATAAACTTGAGAAAACATGTCTTATCCATCTTAGTTGTTAATCCCATCACAGACTCGCATGCACACAAAACAGACAAATTGGTTCCAAAGAGGACGGACAAAAACACTTCTCACTTTGTAAATGACTGTTAATTGGTGTGAGGACAGTCTGGGTATTTTAGAGCACTTAAACACTGAAACTTCAAGACTATATTGTACAAACACAGACAACAAAGGTTCTAGCGAGGATGCGCATGTACACAAACACCCCACGACGTGCTCCAGACAGCTTCCATCTCTGAGAGCGCGTTAACCCCTATACGATCTGCACTAATTGGAGTCTCAGACACAATGGCAGCCATTATATGCAGTCCCTGCCAGAGTATGTGTGTGTGAATGAGTGAGGTGGGAGAGGAGGGGGTCAGATGGACCCCAATTATGAGCGAAGACTATTAAGAGCAAAGCAGCGTGGGAAACAGAGTGAGAGAGTCTCAAATCTCCATTTGAATATTAAACAGTGCTTACTGCTTACCAATTACCACTTTCTGAAAGGCACGTTTTGAGCATACCGCTGCACAGAAATTGGCTTTGTGCATGCTAATCACGTGTACATTTGTGAGTTGGGTATATAACGCTGCACGGTGTGTGCGCATATGACTGGAAGTGTGAATACACCGCTGTACCCTTCAGTTCAACTCGGCTGCCAAGCAAAACAATGCTACTCTCAGCATGTGTAAATTATTCAGATGGTCATAGGTACACAAATAATTCAAACGAAAGCACTGGCACAACTAGCCAACACTTACACAAACACACGCGGTCACATGGAGAAAGAGAAACCACATCAAATATTTACACAGCAGTGGGGAAGACAATATAGTGAGCTGTTCTAAAACACAATACCATGGTTTGTTCTTAATGAAGTGTGTGTGTGTGTGTGTCTCAGGTAGTTATTGAAGTGTCATGTGTGTGTGCTGTGAGTGATAGCTGCCGCATTGGCATCTTCGATGGATTTGACACTTGTCGAAGACGGCGGTGGCTTTGCAAATAAACATACTCTGGTTGTGGAGGAGGAATGTTTTTAGATGTAATTATGTTTGGCATTTCTGAAGGGAGAACAAGACAATTAGAAAGATAAACCGTAAAAGCCTGTTCCTCTGTACAAGAGCAGCAGGGTGATTAGTGCAGAAGAGGGTACAATTTCAGCCTATTTCAGGATTTAGGATCTGTATGTATGCACAACTTATATCATGTGTGCATAAAAGCATATGAACACGAATATTAGGGCTGCACAATTTGGGGAAAATTTCCAATAGTCATTTTTCTAATAGAAATGTGGTCTATAATATGATAAAAAAGCTCCAGGTTTGTTGTTCTTGTTTGTAGAAGAGTTATTTTAATATAATTGTGATTAAAGTTAATTAATTATTACCCTGAGAGAATATATATTATATATACTGTATATAATGTGATAATAATAATTTCTTAAGAAATTACTCTTGCAATATAACACAGTAAATATATACTTAATAAAAATACAGTATAACTGTATACAATTATGTTACTAATATTTAAGGCTGTGTTAATTTATCCATTTAAACCATCACGTTTTATTTTGGTGAAAAAACGGATTGCATTGTATGGACACAATCTTACACCTTCTTGTAATGTAAAACCTAGTTTCTCAGTTCATTTCCTTTTCTTGTTAAAAGCTGTCAAACGTTTTTAGAAACACGCACGCCTACAGATCAGTGTGAAGTCTAATCTTGCTACTATTCCATTACCTCAGCTCTTTACACACACCCACACACACATTTCCACCTTTCCACACTTTTCTCTTCAACTCCCCTTTTCTTGAAAACCCTTTACTTAGTCACACAAACACAAGCTCTAACTCACGAGTTCTCAAAACGGGTCCACAGATTCATTCTGAAATGGTTGCAGAAAGGAGATATATATCGCTAAATGCAAATATTAATAATAATAACAATAATAATAATGCATCTATCCTGTCACTTGCTAATTTGAAGTTGTAAATAAAACAAAGGTTATTGAAGGACATTATACAAGAAGACCTAATTTATTTATTTCTATTTAAATTTTGTTTGGACACACCTTCTCATTCAAAGAGTTTTCTTTATTTTCATGACTATGAAAATTGTAGATTCACACTGAAGGCATCAAAACTATGAATTAACACATGTGGAATTATATATGGAATTATATACATAACAAAGTGTGAAACAACTGAAAATATGTCATATTCTAGGTTCTTCAAAGTAGCCACCTTTTGCTTTGATTACTGCTTTGCACACTCTTGGTATATGTATATATATATATATATGTATATATATATATATATATATATATATATATATATATATATATATATATGTAAATAATAAAAAATGATACCACACAACTTGACGTAAAATCCCAATCAATCTGCATTCAATTATTCTCCTTTACAAGATTATCAGCACCTCTATTTAACTTTCAGGACCAACACACACACACACACACACACACACACACACACACACACACACACACACACACACACACACACACACACACACACATAAACACACACACACATACACAAATGCCCTCTCTCTCAGGGTAATTAATTTGCACAGTGGGTCTCCCTTGCAGATGGCTGCAGGTAAAATGTTTCTCAGGAGGGTCACAAACGGTTAACGGTGCCCGTACTGTCCCCAGATTGTAGATCACTGACCTTATTCATTGTCCCCGTGAAAGCATACACAGACATTCACATTCCATTACACACACACACACACACAATCACACACACTCGTCTGCTGTGATCTCCCTATGAAAACCACACTAAATGTGGACACACATGTAGGGGTGGCAGAAATATATAAAGAGGCAATAATGTATGGGGAGAGAACAGACAGATGGAGGCCCTGTTTCCCATATGTTAATATCCTCTGGAGCTAAAAGTTCCCTCTGGAAGAGTCAGGGAGAAAAGGAGAGAGAGAGAGATGAGGGTGAATATCAATATCCTTTCTCCTTCCATCTCTGTCACTCGCTGCAACGTTGTGAACTCAATTAATAGATAAACTATGGCAAGAGAGGAGGGTAAACAAAAATATACTGTCCATTTACATTCAGCACACGCCGGGGTCAGCGGAAAGTATTTCTAGAGTGTGATTATTCATATCTGTCAAACGCTGTTTTAAATGAGAACTGTGTGTACTGTCCCACAATGCAGCGTGACTGACTGACATGCCTGGAAGACAGGAGAGCAGGTGAGTGGAGTGGAGAGAGAGCAATTTCCACCGCTCCAAGCATTCTGTCACTCCGCTCCAACTCCATTCCAGATTTTTAATCTCACACTCAAAGGTGAAATAAATTCCAAATGAAAATGTCATGTCCCCAACACTCCCAATCTTTCGAAATGACACAAATTTTGTAGGTTCCTACATTTGAATTTGTTCCTCATTTATAAAAGCTTTATGCTTTCAGCAGGATGCATTTATTTGTTATATTGTGAGAAGTTTTATACAATTTAAATTTGTTATTTTTAAATTTAATATCATCTAAAATAAATTGTATTTTAACTTTTTTGTGATGGCAAAGCGGCTTCAGTGACATCCAATCCTTCAGAAATAATTCTAATTATCTGATGCTCAAAAAAGCAATCACACTGCCTAATATATATATATATATATATATATATATATATATATATTATATATGTCTGCTACTTTTGATCAATTTGATGCATCCTTGCTGAAAGTCTACTTTTTTCTTCTTTTTTTCAGAAAAAGAATAATAATAATCTTACTGACCCCAAAATGTGAATGATAGTGCATATATTTTGCTATTTGTTTGTTTGTTTGTGTTTTCTGGGAAACCAAGCTATGACCTTTGTTTTTGATCTACTCTTTGAGCTACAATTAGCATTTTTCAATGTCATTCAATGTCAATGTCATTTTTCAATGTCATTCATTCTGACAATATTCCACAAATTGTACAAATTTCAATCATTCTCACTGCTAATAGTCTATTAACAGTGTTTAACAGCTGGTGAATTCTTTCATTATGATGGAGTGGTATCAGAGTGATGATAGAGTGCAAGAAAAAACAGAAGCTATTAAAAAAAACATCTGCTAAATCTTGCAACTTCGATCACTACTCTGCTGGAGGAGAAAGGGGACTTTAAAAAAGGGAGAGAATGTAGCCTTTTCGGCCTTGTGTAAATAAGCTAAACAGTTCTAAATAAAAGGTATTCCAGAGGATTATCTGGATCAGGATGGGGTGATCATCGGGAATTACAGTTGCTTAAAAATAGAGAGAGACAGATAGGAAAAGAGAGAGAAAGTGCGTAAGCATGCAATCAAGTGAGACAGAGAGAGAAAGAGAATGAATGCATTAAGTTGATCTCTGTGGTTAAGTCGTTTGGCCGGGTTGTCCATTCCAGAGTAATGACAACGTGTTGCCATGGAAACGCGAGTTTGATTGTTTGGCTTAATCTTCTTTAATGTAGCTTAATTCTGTTTATGTCCCTCAGACTAAGAGCACACTGTGCAGTGGTTCTCATTAAGGCTGTCCCCAGCACACACTCACGTCAATAATGTCACTGTTTACTGACCCGTCAGCCCAGCCCTGCTGCTAACACGAGACAGCTTTAAGTTCATCCATTCCTTTCTCTTGGTTTTGTGCCATAACCTGCTGAGTAAGCAGGTACAATTCTAAATAAGATGTTTGAACTCGGTTTACAACTGGGAGAGCACCGTGTGCGAATGGGAAAGCGGCAAGATGTTCTCTGCCTTCCCTGCCCAGTCTCCACAGGACGACATGCTTCCTCTCCAGGCTGATTAATACAAAGCAGCAAACAGGAGGGACACGTTAGCAGTGTAGATATACAAGTCATGCACAGAGGTTAAAAAGTGTTTGAAGAAGCTATGAAAATTTGAAAGGAAAGGAAAGGAAAGGAAAGGAAAGGAAAGGAAAGGAAAGGAAAGGAAAGGAAAGGAAAGGAAAGGAAAGGAAAGGGGAAATTAAGTCATCTGCCTGAAAGGAAAGGGAATTTTAAAGAAAGGAGGTAAATCATAAGACAATTATTAATTCTTTGTTCAAAAGAAATAAAGAGAAAAATAGGGAAAGACAGTACAGTATAAGTGTGTGTGTGTGTGTGTATGTATGTATGTTTGTCCGTGAAACCAAGCCTGTGTTCTACTGCACACAATTCATCACTCTGACAGAAAAAACATGTAAATTGAATTATTCAATTGAATTGTGCCACTGCAGCCCCTGTGGATCGTAAGTCTCCATCCCACAGCTCACACCAGCAGGTCAGGTCAGCAAACACACTGAGACAAACAAACCTATGGAAGAAAAATGTACTGACAGAGAGAGAGAGAGAGAGAGAGAGAGAGAGAGAGAGAGAGAGAGAGTTCAGCTATCATAACAACTACACAGGATACTTACAGCCTCTATTAATAGCTCTCAGTTGACTAACATTCAGTAGTTTAACAGAAAACAACCCCATACTTGAAACACTGAAGATGCCCATTACCGCTGAAAGAGGGATGGGGAGTGAGTGAGAGAGAGAGAGAGAGAGAGAGAGAGAGAGAGAGAGAGAGAGAGCAGAGAAGGAAAATAAATGAGAGGAAGTGTAGTGCACAAAGAGAGAGAGAGAGAGCAGAGAAGGAAAATAAATGAGAGGAAGTGTAGTGCACAAAGAGAGAGAGAGAGAGAGAGAGCAAGAAAGAGAGAGAGAGAGAGAGAGCAGAGAAGGAAAATAAATGAGAGGAAGTGTAGTGCACCACCAGAGAGAGAGAGAGAGAGAGAGATGGGAACAAGAAAGTAAGTCTAAGGAAGGGAACCAGGTACAGAGAGGAAGAGCTACAGGGTATTGAATGGGTTGAATCTAGGGATAGAAAGAAAATACTTCAGAAGGAGAGAAGAGGAAGAGGAAGAGGGAGAGGGAGAGAGAGAGAGAGAGAGAGAGAGAGAAGGGACATAATTAAAGCTGTGGATAGCTTTCACCCCTGGTGCGGCTGAAAGAGAAGGAGAGTGCATGTGTGTGTATGTCTGGTGCAAGCAGTAATAGCAGGGGATTTGGATCTGGTCCCTGTGGCTCTTTAACTCTTCCACTCTAAGAAGATTATTTCCCAAACTCAACTGCTCAAATAAGCAAATAAATCAATACATAATAGAATAGTAAAGCACTGCACTTATATAACTGGATACCTGTACAGCCCACAGACTGCCAGGAAGAACTACTTTCAATAAATAAATCAGGCTGTATTAATATAGCGCTTTGTGCATTTTTAAATATTTATCTGCCTCAGAGTTGCTTTTTTTTCTTTTGCATGCACTTTTATATATACAGGAGACCGGGGCTGGCTGTCAAACAAAAAGGCCTTCCCTTTTTTATTTTTTATTTTTGGTAAATATTTTATTGCAAAATGTATTTATTTATTTTTGGGGCTGCACAATTAATCTAATTTCTGATCGCGATTACAATTACGGATGCCACAATTACGTAATTGTTCAAAGCAGCAATTAATCGTCAAAGTCCACTAATATCTGCGTGCTTAAGATGCGTGTTTTTTTTCTACATTATCTTAATTTTAGTTTTAGTATATCATTATAATACCATTCAAATTTTTACTTTTTATAATTTAAAGAAGAAACCAATGCAATGAATAGTTTCCATTTGAGGCTTAATACTATAGAAAAGCACTAAAGGTTTTCAGTTTGTGTTTTCAGCTTATTGTCATACAAAAATACACCATGCAGTTGCATCAAACAATGGTATAAACATAATTCAATGTAAATTGTGATAATCAAAATTAATAATCGCAATTACAATTTCAAGGGAATAATCGACAATTATGATTTTTGTCATAAACTTGCAGCCCTATTTATTTTAAATAAGTAAAAATAAGTAGCAGTAGTAGCAGCCTAGTAGTAGCAGAAAGAGTAGTAGTAGTATCAATAAATCAATAAAACTACTTTTGTAATAGTGTAATCTTAGAAATTTAATTACATTTAAATTGTAATATTAAGAAAATTAAATCATTATTAAATTAAATTATATATATTAGGGATGTAATGATTAACTGCAAGCTGTTTGAAAATAGATTCAAATATGTGACGATTCAAATCAGTTGAGATGCTAAACAAATCATGATTCAATTAGGGGTAGGATTTTATATGAATGTATGTCTGAGGGGAACTCACTGTCTTTAGAAAAGTTTAGATGGTATTTTTTTACATGTTTATACGTATGTATCCATATGTTTTAATGTCATTCTATCAATATTACTTGTACAAATGTTATTTAAATTGCCATATTGTTCCAAATTACACGGTGGTATATGTTCTATTTTCCTATGTATGCTTTGGCAGTGCGAAATATGCTTTTGTTATCACAATAAAGCTAATTGAATTGAATGAATCTGCGTCTCATTCAGCTCGTCTGTTGTTTCTGTTTCATGAAGATATTTATGTATAGTTTCGAGTAAGTCAAACGATTCTGTTTTTGCTTCAAATCTCGAAATTATACAATCTAATTTAGATTAAAACTGCTTATGTTGCATGTATGCAGCATCTTTAGTGCAGATTAAAATGCAGTGGTTGCCTCTAATTTAAATGGAAAGAGCACAGGCAAGGCCCTATTTTGATTATATGAAGAGATTTATTTTATTTAGCAGATGCTTTTATCCAGAATGACTTACTAATGAGGACAATAGACAAGCGAAACCTATTTTGCTATATTAGTATATTATTATAATGTTATATTTCAATTTCACAAAGAAATGTGCAGCATTTTGTCCAAGCATTAATAAAAGGATATTTAATTTATAATTGGCCTATAATCTAATTTTGTAAAAAATAAATAACTTGTGAATCGAATCGTGAATCGAATCATGAGTTGAGAGAATCGTTACATCCCTATGTATATCATAATGTAATATATATATAAATTAACACACATGCATAGTTTAACTAAATCCTATTTTTTTCTAATTTCATATTCACTGAACATTTTTAATGGTTGTTCATGTCAAAAGGTGTTAGCGTTTTGGGCAGTGGTTTTGTATCAGGCACTTTTGAACTAGAGCACCTACATACACAAAATAAACTTTATTTTGTTAAAAGAATAATGAAAGGAAGAAGCAGGATTTTAAAGAAATGTAATTGCATTTTGGCTTAAGACATTCTTTTGTGTAAAGTCTGCTAACAGCTGATTAACATAATGCCAGCCGCGGCACAGGAATTCAGGTGGAAGGGCTAAACATTTTGACCTCATTTTGTTTATAATCAATCTGGAAACATTAGGGTAAATAAAATTTGCTAATCCTTCACACGTCTGTGAAGGCACGACTACTGATGCGTAAAAAGAGGCTTAGCGCTCGTCAATAGATTTAACAGCACTAAACATATTGAATTAAATGATAAAGAGTCTGAAAGTCAAGGGTAGCGTGCTCTCTCTTATGTATTAAGAGTTGTGTGAAGTGTTCCTCGGTGCAACGCTCTCAAAAGACGACTACACTTTGTGGACAAGCTCTTGTCGAGCAGACACTGCAACGCCTACAGTTTGCTAAAAGAACAAGAGAGTGTGCACTTCTGACAACTCTGACGCTACATGCTAAGCCTTTTTTCCTTGTTAGCAGGCCATGGTTATTGTAGTCTGTGGGCGTTATCATTGGTAGTCCACCGGCATTCGCGAGGGATGCAGATTCTGAGGCTAGGGCTCTTTTTGAGCCCTTTGAAAAGACAGAATGTTCAGATCAAAGCTGATTGGCTCAGGATGCACTGCGAACAGATGCTAATGTAACACACTTGAAAGAGAATTAGCATTACACAGGCTAGCGACAGCGAGAGAGGTCAGCCGGCAAAAACACCAGGCCCTTCTGGATGATCCCTTCTTAGATTCCTCCCTGTAGCTCAGACTCTTGTTACCACAGACGTCCACTGTGCATTCAGAGCCCAGAGCCAGGAAACAGCCACAAACGTGAAATGTAATGTTAAAAAAAGAAAGCCTTGTTAGGCGAATGCGCAAACTTAAAGTCAGCGGTGGTGTGCTGTCACATGGCAGCCAAGCCTTTGTTTGCTTGGAGAAGGCACAGTACGATGTATCCCTACTTTAATACAATGACAATATAAAATTATGGTAACACTATTTTATGTTGTCCTTGTTACACGTTACATGTACTTACTATTATAATAACAATTAATTATGCAAAATTACATGCAAGTAACCCTAATCCTAACCTAAAACATGTCGTTAATAAATATTATTTAGTACTTAAATGTATAATTAAACTGTGACAAGGACACCTTAAAATAAAGTGTCACACCTTTGGAAACAACATTTGGCTATTTAACATATATAATTTTTTTCTTTCACATAGTAAAATAGTCTTTATACATAGAAATCCACATTCTTTATTTCAACCTTTTAAAAATGTCCTTTTTTTAATACCTCAACTGAATGGTACAAACCTTGGGGACTCTTGTCTCAGTTGCTATGTGAAGACACAAACAAATAATTGACATGATTAGAAAAGGTTTAAAAGGTAAAGAAAGAAAGAAAAGTAAAGCTTTTATTGTTAGTGGTCCAAAATGACAGCCATAAAAAATGAATGGGAAATACCAAAAATATATAAAAATGTAGCATAATACTTTTCATCTTTTACAAACATTTATTTTGTCTTTTTATTATCTTAAATAAAAAAGTAAAGGTAAATATTCTAAAAAAAAACAAAAGTAAAATTATTATGGAATACAAATATAGTATAGTCATTTCATACCACAACATCTTATTGTGGCAACAGCTTTTCCATGTGCCCTGTTCTTCATAAAATGTAAAAATCCAGTTTGACGGTCAGCACAGTGATTGCTGTTAAGCTTTAGAAACATCAAAACACACAAGCCGATAAACATTCTGCACACGCTTCATCAGACCAACGCTGCCTGTTTAAATAAGGTCAGGAGTGAACTGGTTCATTAGTAGACTTTGACATATTAACCTTCTGAACGGCCACTGATTAGAGCACATATGAGCCGAGGTGAAAGGTCAGCAAAAGTTTAGGTAATTACCCATCCTGGTAAATGTAATCATCGGTGCCATCTTGCATCATCTTTCTGGGTCTAACAGGCATTAATAAACGATCCTTAAACAGGCAATAAACATAATTAGCTGATAGGAGAAAAGAGTCTATTGAAATCCCTGACTGACCTCTGACTCATTTGGTGAGTCAGTAATTGAATAAGTGGGTGAGTAAGTTATGAATTATTAAAGAATAGCAGCATTAATCAGCTGTCCATCACAGCCAATGAGTGATGCATTTAAAGAGGACAGTTGTGTCACTAAAGATAGAAAGATAAGTCACCATACGGCAACTGCTGTACTTATTTTTATAAGATCCCTACTGACAGACTAACTCTCAAACTGACGTCCAGAGACTAAGGGCTCAAGAACTCGGGGTTAGTAGACGGTCCATGAAAAATATTTATAAATTGTTTTTAGGGCATCTTAACTTAAGGTGTCAGATTAAAATATTAAGGGCCCTATCATACACCCGGTGCAATGCGACGCAAGGCGTTTTTCAATGCGCAATTGTTTTTCTTTGTTATTTAAAGAGCGTACACGCTGCTTATTAAACACAGGGATGCACAGCTGCACACAAACATGCCAAATATTAAAAATTTAAGGATTGCAACTCATACAATTTTTTTTGTAGGCTAATTAAATATATATATATATATATAAAATGAATAAATGTAATTTTTTTCGGTTATATGGATATATCATCTGTAAAACTGCTTTCATTATGTGATACGAAAATAAATATGAATTGAAATTGTATATGACATCTAACTGCTTTTATAAGATAAATAAAATAAACTTCCAACTAACAAATCAACAAAAATGACAAAATAGCATGTAATTTAAAATAATGGCAATATAGTAGTAAATTATTCAACTTTGGAATAGTCTTTATAATATCTTGCTTATTTTTCATTTTTTCTAATTTATATTCATGCATAAAATGCATGCTTTTACATTGTAAAAGGGAATCAAAATGTAACTAAAATATTCATAAATAAATGAGAACCTGGGAGCACTTGTATTTTCATGACATGAAACTTAAACAGATCGTTTATATATATATTTAACTATAGTTTGGCAGAGACAAAGGCATATTTCATAAATTGCAATGTACTGCAGAGCTATTACACTGTTTCCAAGAAGAAGAAGAAGAGGAGGAAGAATTAAAAAAAGTAAAACATTGGCCTATTTTACTTCTAGACTTCATCTCTGCAATTATGACTACTACATTAACAAAGACTAAAAATAAAGCATAAAAAGATATAAAGTGTTAGCAAAGGATATTAGAGTTATCCTGTGTGCCAAATGAGTTTTTACTACACTTTCTTCCTCCTTCTCATCCATTTCTTTCTAGTCTGGCAACTCCAGTTGTCTAGTCTAGTCATCTCTTTTATAAGTGCACAGATATAAAGGTTATAAAGGATGTGATAGTTCATGACAGCGCTGACCTAAGAAATTGTAATCTTGTGGGCATTTATTAAGTTTCCAATCAAAAAAGCACAACAAGAATTTCAGCCTCAGTTGAGGTCCTTTGGGCTTGAAAATTCCTGTAATCATGCACTGAAGCTGGACTAAGTAACAAATTATCAGCATTGTTAAACAGTCATGATTGAGTGCAATTTGCAATGTTTATGGGAAATCAAGCCCTATTCAATGTATGTTTTCAGCTATACATTTTTAAAGGGTGACCAGAATGCTGGACGATTGGATGTGACAAAGCGGACGCGATTAAGAAAGTATACAAATTTTTCTTTTACAGAAGTATAAAAGATACTTATATACAAAATCATGCAGCAAATGGAACATGATCCTTTAATGCTCTATTCTCTGCAACTATTAGAAAAATATGAATAAAACAGTACCATTTTCTTTACTCGCTTTTTTTTTTTTTTAAACAGGACTTCTCGAATGCTGATTAAGCCATTTAGTGGCATATGCCTAAAGTAGTATTTTATTTGTCTGCCATTATTGCTTCTGGGCCTCGTCCTGCCTTTGAAGAGTGTTTATGTAAGAGAAAAAAAGAAAGAATGAAAGAGAAGGGAAATGTGCAGAGAAAAATATGCCTGTTTCTTCCTTTGAGGGTATAAATAAGCTTTGATTCACATAAAGGCTTTATCACATTTTCTTACATTTACTAGAGCTTTGAAAACATAAATTACATCAAACTGTTGCATGCTAACAAGTTCTGCGCTTCCATCCGTACAAAACAGAATGTGTCTGAAAAAATGTTCTGTTTTGGTGGTTTTTCTATTGACATAAAAGCACTTTTTTCTTTTTTTTACTTTTTTTTTTATAGCGTCTCAATCATGCACCATTACATAAAATCTTAGATGAAGAATATAGAGTGACAACTAGATTTACTTTTTTTTTTTTGTATTGCTTTCTGAATTGCTTCAAAATTTGAGGACTGACAGTAATTTCAAGTTTGAATTTAAAGAAAGCAGGCGTAATATCACAAATTCACAAGCTCAGAAGAGTTTGATGTATAAAAACTTCAACGTTAATGGCAAACAAGAAGCTGTTTGGTAAATACGACTCAATAAAACACAATATGATGGATTAACTCGTGCATTAAGTTAAAGTTACTCTCTCAGCACAACTCTGCTGTCATATGTAATGTTCAAACCATGGAAACAATGATGCAAACACATCACAATATTAAACTGTCTAAATCAGCTCTTTCTAGAATAATAATATCTATGATAGTTTGGAGGGGTATTTTTATATTTCTGTATTTTTGGCAAGTCTTATCTAAACACCTGCTACACAGCAAGACCATGCCCTTCGGGCGAAAGCATTGCAAGGTCTTGCATCACATGTGAAATCTGGGTGGCTTTGAAGTTGGGGGTGCCACTCCTTTCCTCGCCCAGCCTGAGCTCCTCGAAGAATCCAGGCTGAAAGCGGTCAGATACCATTAAAAAAAGGCCTCTCTAAGTAGAACATCTAAGAGCTCTTGTAAAAAGAGATTTTGAGATGTAGTAGTTTCTTAAAACATTTCTTAAGCGATTAGAAAGGCCTTATGGCATGGAAAAAGGCATTATGTTATTCTAAGCCTTTTATTTATCTTTTTTTTTTCTGCACAAATTTGTTCAAAGGAGGCTTTAATGTGTTAAAGCACATAGCTCATGTGAAAATGATAACACATTTATTCATCTTCAAGTCAAACATGCGTTTCCCTTCTTTCCTGGAACACAAAAGTAGTTTAACAGAATACAGTCAACAACAACAAAGACATATGTATACAGTATATTCTAACGCTTTAAATTCCACTAATGCTCACAAATTTAAGTTTTTACAACAGTAAAACTATTTCCATGTCATTTTAATTTTATATTGTTTCATGTTTATCAAAATAAATCTTGTTTCACTGAAACTCAGCTGGTGCCATCTTGTGCATAAGGTATTGACTATATTAAGTGGAAAATAAAACAAGTTGACTACAGTATTAATAGAAGGCCTACGTTAATATTGTTAAAGTGTTTGTGTTGTTGCTAGAATGATTGTTTTTCTCTCTGTAATGGATAATAAACAGGTAACATTTAAAACGGTTTCTTCGTAAAATCAATATGTCATGTTCCTGTCATTATTTATATAGTGAAAAGCTGTGTAACAAGAGATCCTTGATTGTAGATTATCCCTTAAATGTCTGTCTTGTTTGAACTTGTTCAATTGTCTAGGTTTATAGTTTAACTGTGATAAGTATCTGTGTAATAAGCATAATAAACTTTGTGTCTAGGTTGATTTTGCGATAATAAGCCCTTTGGAATCAAGGGTGCATGATAAATAAATTTCGGCCGATGATTGATGCGCATCTGTTAATACATGGAGCCATTGTTATCTGACAAGCTGCGCAAATCTTTAAGTTAACAACTGCTCCGTGTAGTGACAGCTGCTCTATGTGAAATCATGCACCTGATGGTATTTACCGCTAATTACTTTACTGTCCGCTTTACTGACTTGATGCGCATTAATCATCGGCCGATATTTATTGTGCACCCCGACTTTGGATGTACATTGTCGTACAATGACGTACATTTGTGGAATTGTACATCCAATATTGATAGCTTTCAGTCACATGACCTGGAGGGAAAAACATAAATAGAACTGCAGCGCAAGCCTATCAATTTTCAGATCACCTCTGAAAAGTATAAAACAAAGGTATGTGAACAAAATGCAAGTTTTGGCCATTTGAAATCCATATTAAGCACCCACGTCAATATTTTAATCATTTAATGGTGCGACAAATGTTGTAAAAGCACTTAAAGCACCTTAATATATTTAAAACAGTAATATTAAAAGATCAAATTCACTAATCACTATATTAAATATGTATAATGTAATAGATAACATGAAAAAAAAATTCTTCATGGAATTCATATTCAGCAATGGACATACTATTTGTAACTATAGCACTACTCGTAACCAATCATGACGTGGCAAATTTGAATATGCGCATATGTGATTTGGTCTGTTCATCCCACTTGCAATATTTTTGGAGCCTGACAGCGCCTGGTAATTTTTTTAGGTTCCTTGTATGGAAAAGAGCACTGAGAACATTCTCCTAAATATCCACTTTTATGGTCTGTCCAAAAAACAAAGTTTTGGGTGGACTATCGCTTTAAAACCTAGTAGAGTTCAATTGGCAGCTTTACAACTGCCTACTTCGGGGAAACTTTCCTCATTGTCGCCATCCCCTTCTCTCTTTCTCTTTTGGTCTGTCTCTGGGCTTGTGCACTTGCTTTTGGCAGGGTGCGTTATCATGTGCAAATTCTGTCAGTCTCTGAAGAAGCTCGCTAATACAGCGAGCTGGCACACAGGCATGCAGAACAGAGACACATGCCCTTTCTCCCCCTCCATTTCTTTTCCATCTTACCCTCTTCCATCCCTCACTAGCTCCATTAATCCAATCTTTCCCTACGCTCTTTAGCATTAACATTTTTCTCTCCCATGTTTTTCAAGCCGTGCTGTTTAAACAATTCACTCCTCTGACATTTGGATTAACTCAAACAAGAATTTATCACCTTGCTCTCCCTGGAACTGAATCAGATGCACACTCTCTGCTAAATACAGACCATAAACACACACACACAATGCAGGTCGAGTCATTCAGTGTGCATGTATAACTCATCAGCTCGCAGATACGCACAACTCTGCTTCCTGACTGAAACGCACACACAGGCTCACACATACGCAGTGACAGACTCTCTGATGGAGATTGGGGTGTGTTGTCCTTGAGGCCGCTCTCTGGGTGAGTTAAACTGAAATGGGTCTTAAAAAGTAGCTGACTAAGCAGAACACAGCCACACACACACACACACACACACACACACAAACACACACAGATAGAGCAACACATAGCCAGTCAGTATATATCAGTGCAATAAACAAGATAAAAATAAGTCCACTTGCCCATAACTTGGCTTCATCAGAATATCAGACACATTGTATAGTCTACACTTAATTCTACATACAGCATACTTTAGGTCTATTTAAACATGTCTCTCACCATAGACTCAGATGCAATTTCTGTTTCAATTATTGGCTTCTATATAATATCGTTCAAAAGTTCGGGGTCAGTAATAATTTAAAATGTTTTTGGAAAGTCTTTTAAACTCACAGACGCTGCATTTATTTGAACAAACACAGTCATCATAACAGTAATACAGAGAAAAATGAATACAATTTTAAAACACTGTTTTCTATTTTAAAATGTAATTTATTTGTGATTGGCAAATTTATAGCAGTCATTACTTTAGTCTTCAGTGTCACATGACCCTTCAGAAATGATTCAAAATATGAATCAAATATCAATTCAAACTGTTTGGATGCTCAAGAATGATTTCTGATTATTGTCAGTGTTGAAAAAATTTGAGTTGCTTAATATTTTTGTGGAAACTTTGATATTTTTTTCACTTTTTTTGGTTAATAGAACAAAACATTTACATTTATTTAAATATAAGAAAGCTTCTGTAACATTACAGGATGTAACAGAATATTTTTAACACATTTCTGCTACTGTAAATAAAAGTAAAACAAATTAATGAAAAAATAAAAATCTTACCTACCTTAAACTTTTGAACAGTAACCCAGAGAGAGATATATATAGAGAGCTGGAATGAGTTACAGGGATAAAAATGTAGACAAATTTAGAAAAAATTTGGAAATTGAATATAAATTAAAGGGATACTCCACCCCAAAATTAAAATTAATAACTTACCTCCATGTCGTTCCAAAACCGTAAAAGCTTAGTTCGTCTTTGGAACACAATTTAAGATATTTTTGATGAAAACCAGGAGGCTTGTGACTGTGCCAATGACTGCCAAGTAAGTTACACTGTCAAAGTCCAAAAAAGTATGAAAGACGTCGTCAGAATAGTCCATCTGCCATCAGTAGCTCAACTGTAACGTTATGAAGCGATGAGAATACTGTTTGTAAGCGAAGAAAACAAAACAAAAAACAAAAAAATAACGACTTATTATGAACAAATCCTTTGTCAACAGTTTCCTCTGTGTCTCTACATCACACACAACTATGTATTGAGAAACTAAGTATTAAACCTCATAGTCTGTGCAATTTGTTTGTTCACTATGAATAATATTTGCAGAACATAAAAAATCCAATAGACTTACATTGAAGGAGTGATCCTAATAATAAACTATGGGGAAAAAAATAATATTTTTGAGATTTGAGGCTGGACTCTTTGACTTTGCTCTTTGACTTTGGGCTCATACGCAACTATACAACTACACAGAACAAACAACTTTTTGTTCACTATACAGATACTCTTCCAAATAAGATCGCCATTTACTGACAGAAGGTCTATTACTGTAGACATCTTGTTTGTATCACATATTCTTTAACTCACTGCAACCGCGAGCTCCATTTGTGCAGAAACAGTGGCATCTAAGATCCTGGTATCCAAATGTGACTGGACGAGAGGAGATGCTGTCAGTGAACTGTCACTGCCACACATGAAGTCCCTTATCTGCTGCATTCGTGTGGGGTTGATTGGTTTTTTTTTTTCTTCTTTGTAACATAATCTGAAAGAAGGTGAGGAAGTTAGAGCTCGGATTTGTTTTAAATTGTGCAGAGATTGCACTCAGTATGAAGTTAGCATTGGATAGCCAAGGCTCTAATGGATGTATATACAGCAACACTTAGCTGCCAATCATTTGCCTTTTGATTGACAGGTGAAGAGTTCTTACAGTGATGTTAATGCACCATAGAGGAGCACTGTCAGATTGACACAGTGGAGTGTGAGATGTTGCTCACTATTTTTACAGCATGTCAAGGCACGAGTTATGGTTTAGGAACTGTTTTTATAACTGACATTCACCTAGACTGTGGAAAATCTGATCCCAGATCATCACTACTCACATGACAGTCATCATGCATAAGGAAACAATCCAGATGAAGAATAAAAATTAGAATTTTAGTTAAATTCTACTCATTCAATGCATCCACACAGCTAATACAGTACTATGGCCAAAGGCAGAAATATAATGTAAGAACGCACTGTGCTGCTTTTTAATTAATACTTCATTAGCACAACTTTAATGAGTTTACATGCACAATCACATTAACAAGTTTAATATAAAGTCAATTAACCTGAATTATCAACAGCTAAAAGATCCAGAATTAACATATGAAGTCATATTTTATTTGTAATTTTATGAAGCAATGTAGGAAATACAACAAAAAAATATAAGGATTAATATAGGATTATTATTAATTATTATTATTTTTATACATAATAAAATTATCATTAGGATTAAAATAAAATTGTATTATACAACTATATTAAATATAATACAATATAATAATATTAGATACAATTTGTACAACTTTATTTTAATATAAATTAAATTAGTAAAAAATATTATAATATAATTAGAATTAATATGAAGTTTATTTATTTATTATTCATTTATACAACTACATAACGATATTAACCCCTTAACTGTCACCCCGTCTCGAATACGGGACGCCTACGGTTACTTCACTATATTACAATCAAATCTAATCTAATCTTGACAAACTATATATCGTTGGAAAGGTCTAAGACTCCCAAATATACATTTTACCAATTTTTTGTAAAAAATTATGTAGAAAAAGTAATAGATTAATTAAGATCTAAATTATAACAGGAGTTTTGTCCTTTGTTTAAAAAAAAAACGACTTCTTCATTGCCTTTTTCTCTATCACATTTTAGAAATCATCAGAAATTATATATCAACTGAAAACTTAAAATCTCAAAATTTATCCTTTAAAACCCATTTTAAAATCAAACATTGCATTACCATGTAAATGGTACATCACTATCATGTTACAAAATGTTTTCAGTCATGAATTATAAAAATGTATCATGAACATTCAAGTCTTCAAAAAAAACCTTCAAAAAATCTTCAAAAACGTGAGTGACAGGTAAGGGGTTAAAAATATATATTACAATCAACAATGTAATACAATTTATTTCCTACATTGTAGATGCTGAAAACGTGCCATACGGATGGACTTTTACACCTATCACTGCATCCGTCAGCATTTCTGTTATCTAAAGCAATTATCAAAACTAAATAAATGATGGAAATGCATTATGGTTCAGCCATGCTAAATAAGGATGGGGGTAGTTTTGTTTGTGTCAATCAGGACTTAAAGTTGATAGCAGTACCATGGGATCTGCCAAATCCATCTGTTCCTTTCATTTCACAGAGGAAGCACTTAAAACATTACTGCACATAAACATACTAGCATGCAGAGTATGGATAGCAGACGTAGCACTCTCTGCTTGGAATGGCACCCTGATGTTCAGAATCGTTTCAGTGTGTTTGTTGAATCACATGTGGGAGCCTCTGCTGGGTTATGCAGCACACAATCCAGACTGGGGGGCAAAAAAATTGTACAGTGTGAAAGTTTATATCAGGGGTGGCGAACGTCGTTCCTGGAGAGCCTTTTTGCTTCAACCCGAACCAAACACACCTTAACAAGCTAATCAAGGTCTGAAGGGTTACTAAGAAGCTACAGACAGGTGAGTTTTAGTTAGGGTTGGAGCTGAACTCTGCAGGGCTGCGGCTCTCCAGGACTGAAGTTCACCATCCCTGGTTTATAGAAAGCACATCATATCCAGCAATAGTTTCCACAAATATTTTGGTTCAATTTAAACAGAGAACTTGTCTAAAACTGCTTTTTATTAGGATGACCGACAAGTGCCACCATCAAGCATTCATAAACAGTAATTTTATCCTTTGAAAATGGTGTCAGCAGATTTTAATATGGACACAAATACCTACAACTGTTTTATTTTTTAATATAGGACTATTTTGAATATCTACATGTATAATATTGTGGTTGTTGGCCACTTGTGATATTCTCAAAATGGCCAAAAAATTGGCCAATTAATCAAACTGAACAACAACAAAAATAATAATAATAAAAACTTAATGAAAATGTATGATGCATAAAATCAACTGGACTATTATTAAAAAAGGGGGGGGGGTGAATGGTTAGCCTTCATATTTACTTAAAACACAGTATGTCTTTGAGCTATTTAACTCAAAAAAATTAGTTAATTATTCGTATTTCAAGATGAGGTCATATAAGGGGTGGGTGATATGACCAAAATCATGATATGAGTAATTTAATTTCACAGTAACAATATGTGTAATAAACTGTGCATCACAATATAGTTATTTTTGCTTAAATAAGGTCTTCATTACATCAAAATTGTTGATACCATAAAAATTTCATAATTACAGAAGAACAAATAATAAAAAAAAGAAATTCTACATAAACTGTAGTATTTAAATATATGATGTATTAAATGTAATGGATAAAAACACTGCATATTCTTCACTGGGTAAATGAAATGTATTTCTTCTCATCAAAGTTACAAAAGTGATTTAGTCAAGAGCAGTGAGAGATTTTCTCTCTTTTGTTGTTTGAATGAAAGACAGACAGCAGGAACATTGGACTACTGTCAATTTAAGAGCTGCTCTGTTCCAATATACTGTTACGCATGTGTTTTCATTCTCAGCTGTTTGCTTTCATTTAAGACCTACTGTGTTTAAGAGGTTAATTGCAAAGACTGGCATTTTGACAGACACAAGTGTGTGTATTTAACCATTCAAGTTCTATAAAGTGGCAAAATAACTCAATACTCCCGTTCTCTCAGACAGTGCTCAGACAACTCATGCATAGCAAAATGAGTTCTCTTTCGCTGCCGATTGCATTTCATTGCTTAAGATCAAAGAAAAACGCATGCAAACAATACGTTTTCGTGACAACGTAACACAACAAAGTCACGTGAGCATGTTGTGATAATGTGGATAGTCCAAAATCTCTACCAGTTAATCATTTCCTAGGCCATATCATCCCATTACCACTCATCCCTTATGCATCTCCTAGAAATGGAAGCTTTTCTCAAAGCTGCATCCCAGCGAAAGCATGAACATAAACAGAGTGATTTGCATGGGTCTTGTATTATGCATGAGGGCAAACATGCATGAAATGCGTAATAAATGTGCAAAATGCATGTGCAACCAGTCCTCATGCAAGATGAAATAGAAATTGTGTGAACTTCTTGTAGCAGCCAGTTCTATGCAAGTATGTGTGAAACGTCTGTGTGTGTGTGTGTATGAGTGTGTGTGTGCTGTCTGCAGGGAACAGGTTTGATAGACTCATAATTAAGTCTGTATCCGAGTGTATGAGAAGTGTGTTTAAAGAGTGTCTCGCCTTTGTGTGTGTAATGACACCCATGGGACACATTAGGAAACTTCACATCAGGGACTTCAAACACATGTCTTTCTCTCCCACACACCCTTTTTTTCTCTACGTTTCTAACCTTGACACTTCTCCAAATGCACAAGGACACAGACAGTGTCCTTCTGTAGATGGACGCTCACCACAGTATAATAAGACACATATACGCATACACACACACACACTACAACAGCATGCTGTCAATACCAGCATTTTGAAAAACAGAATGTTGCTATGGTTACACAGCAGGATATCTTTTTTTATTCAATTTGCACTTTTTATTTTTTATTGCATTTTCTATTAGATCTAATTTAAGATGTCCCTCTCCTGTTTGCTTTTTCTCTGGGTGCTTTTCAAATGCAATAGTCCCATTACTAGCTCATTTTAGAAGCCCGTCATGATTCTTCTGATGTCCGTATTCAGTTTTACTGAAGAAAATCATAGGGTACTGAATCATTCTGACAGAGACGAAATCTTTGATTCCTGCTGTGCGAGGGGTCTCCAGTGATGAATGGCTTTAGATCAGAGCTAATTGATCCACATCTGAAATACACTGAGTACTCTCTATTTCTGTTTAAATTAGCTTTAAAATCATTTACTTAATTTTAGGTCTTGTGGAAGCTCCGTTTTTACTATCTTAACTCCGTAGAACAGATAAAACGCAAAAGGACAAGCAGTAATTAATTGAAAATATTTCTATTACTGATAAAATGCTCAAAGTACATATCTTTTTTATCTTTTTTTTCTTTTTCTCTATAACACAAGATTTCAGAATACAAACTGAACAATGTTTAAATTAACATCTAAACAAATTGTTAAAAAAAGAATAATTAAAAATACAGGCAAATAAATTAATGTAATTTATACAGTACATTCTAAATAAAAGACACATGTGCAGTGTCTTATGATTATTATTTTTTGAAGAACTAAAATATTTGTAAAATACGCAGAAGAAAAACCACTGCAAAAAAGGAGACAATACTATAAAATGTAATTTCACTGTTATTCATATATATAAAAAAATTATAATAACATAAAAAAAACTTCAGATTTTCTAGGCGAAAGACCTAGTGCCAGTTCATGCACTCCAGTTTTTGTGCTCCTTTCATATGCTTGTGAACATAAAAAAATAAGCTTTCTTATTTTCAGCTTTTGCGGCATACCAGAGTTCAAACAGCAGACCTAAACGAACCAACAGAAAACCCAGACATCACAGACTGACCTCTTAGCTCATTGCACAAAATACAAACATCAAAGCTGCACGTTTCTCAAATTAATTCATAATTGTTATATAAGGTTTTTTATTAACTGCATAACATAATATCCTCTTGCAAATATTCCAAAACAATTATAAATAAATAAATAAAATTTGGACACACATCTGAAGGACAGCTGTGAAAATAAAGCCTAAAGCATACCAGAGAAGTTAGAGGTAAACTAAAACAATGGACACAAGGGTACAAAACAAATGACTAAGTATTTGAAAGTCCCAGTGGGAGCCATCCAGACAGTTCTTAGAAAAGGTTGAGCTGTTTAGCTGAGAACAGAGTTAAAGTGCAGCAATCAGCCATGGTGTTTACGGCTGGATGGCACAAAAGAAGCAATTACTCAAAAAGAACTGGGCAAAAGTCTGTATATCAGGGGCTGGCAGGTTTTTGACATGAAATGCCATTTCTTTATATATATATAAAATGACTTGATGGTGAAAATACCTCTGCACACACTTCAAAATGTGTTGTGGTTCCATTATGCTTTCATCAGCAGTGTCTGGGAATCTTGTGAAAACAGTAGAAAGATGGAGCACAAATATAGCTTGTCAGTGGGCTATTGAAAGTCTTGTGACTCATAGACAGATGCCTTATTAGCAACTGTCTGCCATATTGGAATGGTCAAACCTGGTCTGTAAGAGTAAGTTGATTTTCTACAACTAGTTATATGCATGTAAGAATATCTGTATCTGCAATAGCCTTCAGCAGATGATTTTGCTAAACTACCATCACAACAAGACAAACCTGTGAAAGGTTATCCCATCTCTTCTGGAATTTATATCTTGGCGGTTTTTACAGCCAGAGGCTGTGCAACATTGTGGAATAATGGAAAACAATGTGAGTATGCAATGTGCATACTATCCATCCTAAATTCTATGTGATATTAATCATTTTCAATACTATTTAGGGCAGAGAGGTTGGATGGTATACACTTTGGGAAGCAGGGATTGATTTTTGTTGCAAGTGATGACATGTTCCAAGATGGTGGATGCTTTAACATTTCTGTCATCTACAAATACATACCTACGCAATGACCCAACCAAATCTACGATT
Organism: Carassius carassius; assembly: GCF_963082965.1. Classification (NCBI taxonomy): domain Eukaryota; kingdom Metazoa; phylum Chordata; class Actinopteri; order Cypriniformes; family Cyprinidae; genus Carassius; species Carassius carassius. The sequence goes on from NC_081761.1 coordinate 8,452,519, forward strand.
TCAATCCAAATGGGAATCTGTGGCACTGTTTGAAAGTTACAGAGTACCTTCCAAAAGTGTCATTCGAACAGCCTTGGGCCAAAAAGCTGAAAGCCCACCGCAACAGTCTGCAAAGCTATTACATATTTGCCCCCGAAGACTTCACAGTTCACCAACATCGCAGTTCACATAAAAATGAAAATTCTGTCATCATCGACCCTCATGTTGTGTGAAACCAGTATGATTTTTTCACTTTTCTGTGGAAAAAGAAATCTTCACACTACTATGTTCCATTCAATGACATCAACAAACATGACCGAAGGCTGTCAAGCTCCAAAAAGGCACCATAAATGTATATGATCAAGTAGTCCGTATGAAGCCAAATGATAGCTTGACAGGCTGAAATGTAATTTCAGAGAGAAGAGGACAATTATTTCCATATTTCCATAAAAAAGAGATCAAAGAAACTGTATTTGATATAAAGGGGAGAATTTGATTAACTATACTAAAACCCATTGTATATAAAGACAAAAGGAAACTATGGGAGATTCCTGAGTTTATTCACACCTGCAGTCAAAGCACAGAATAACTCCACAGAATAATATATTTGTTAATTAGCACAAAAATCACCTCACAGTATGAAGTATGTAGAATAAAATATTAAAGGCATCACAAAAGATAATCCCTGCCTCCACAACATAATCTGAACCTACTGGATTTGCTTATTCACGAGCGTAAACCATGAAAATGGTTTGACCCTACAGGAGCCTGCCTTTCATGGTTAGTTTTAGCTCTTGATTGATCAGCTGCTGCTAAAGTTCCTATTTTCTGACCTTGTTTTAATATCCATGTTTTCTTAGGGTTGTTCTGGCAATTTGTTATGGAACAGGGCACCAAAAACCCAGTAGCAAATTCTCTGGCATGGCTAAGCCTCTGCAGAGAGGGAAAACATGTTGTTTTACTCACCTAAATGCAATACGGAGCTAATTTCACCAAGCTAGCCAAGCCATCAATTCAAATTAGCACTGGGCTCTTGAGAAAGTGTGTATAGCCGTGGAAAGAGAACAAGGGAAGCGTGTGTGTCATGGGAAATCCAAAAGAACCTCCATTGAAAGATTAGCTAATCTGTTTTCTTATTTGAATTGATTAGCCTTTTTGGAGGATGATACCCTTGTGTTCTCCTGAATATGTAAGGCTATAAAAACCATGAAGGAAGGTTACAACCATACTGGTAAAACAGCCTTTTTATATGTAGAAATATGTAGTAAATATTTATACTTGGAGGTTCCTTCACAAACATGACCATAAGTATGTGATATTTGTAACCAATAATAAAGAATTGAATATTATCAACTTGAGGTTAAAACGTTCATGTTCTAAGAAGCACGTTGAGTAATGAGGCTCAAAGTTTCAATAATTATTCTCCAGTCTTTGATTCACATCAACAACGCAGAATCCGTTAGTAATGGAGTTGTAGATGTTCCCCGAATTGAAAGGCTCATGAAGTCTAGGCTTTAATAAGACCCTAAAGATTTATTACACTTACATTTACATTCTTCTTTCTCAGATTAAACTCTCATACAAATGTAAAGGAAGTGCTTATAAGTTACTGACAGTTATCAAAGAAAACAGACAAATGTGGAGCATCAAGTCATGTCAAGATGTTTGATTTAATGCTTAATTCTTTCAAAAAATGTTTACTGGAAATGCTAACATATAACCAAAAAAAGATGCAAGGTATTGAAAACCACTTAATTGCAAAATGTAACATACTGATTCTTTATGCACAATGTGTTGGATTAATAAATCACTACATTGGAGACATTGGAGATAAGATACATGTTCAGATAAATTCATAGTCTGGTCATGCTTTTCATTTAACTTTTGTATGATTTCCATTTAAAATTGTGTGCAAATTGTTCATAGATAAAACAGTTTACATTTTAAATGTCCGAATGTATAATTCATGTTACACCGAAAGCATTAAAATAGAAACAAAACGTCAAAAATGTTTGTGTCTATGAAATATTTTGTCCTAATGGGCATCTGCTGAATGTCAAACGTCAAGTGGCTGGGAGCATTTCAGCGCTTCTTAATTAAGTAAATCTACATAATGGCTGTTAATCTACCATACTAAGGTTTAGGGCTCCGACTGCAGGTTTACAACTGGTGTGGCTGTGTGTTATATTGAGTAAGGGTGAGGATCTAATCCACAGGAAGTGTTTAATACCTCAAAATTCTTATCTCAAGTCTTATCGCCATGTTGATCTGCAAACCCAGATGCAAGCAATTCAGTGTTTCAGCAGATGCTTTCCTGGCTATCACTTCATAAATAAGCATTTGGGGGACAAGGCAAGAAACTATGAGTCTAGGTCCATTAATCTATGCCATCTGCCTTGCGTGCCATCTGAGTATTTGCATTTCAGAGAGCATCTACACACCATCGGTGTGTGTGCGCTTGCATGGTTTTATGTGTTTGTGTGTGTTGGTGTACGAGCATGTTGGCGAGTCAAATTACGAAGACAGACATGACCATCGCTTGACATCAAACAAATGAATAAATCACAGTTAAAAATCTCAACAACACATTTAACTCTTCTTAAGTGAACTACAATTTACTCTGCTTATTAAGACTCGGCGCTTCAGAATGAGTATTGTTAAGGGAGGTTAACCTGCTGTGCTGTGAGAGGTAGACATGTAAAATGCATTTTCCTACTGCATTGAGAGTAATTACTCACTATTTCCATCTGTCTCTTCTCTCTTTCTTTTTTTTTACTCCCAGAAGAAATGTTGCTACTAATCACATAGTAAGACACCACTTTTCTGCTATAAGGCTCATACAAAGCAAAGTCTTATAACTTCCTCCAAGGGCGGTACTACAAATCCTACAAAACACAATGCTGCTTTATAATGAACTACACGTCCCTTTTTTTCCATTTGTGACATTGGTGTAAAACTCTGAGCTGTAACTTGCAATAGCTGATGTGGGTGTCTAACACAATACTGTAAGTAATTAGTTGCCTGTGAGCTTTAGATAAGACGAAAAAAGCTAGTCTTTGATGTTGATTGTGTGTTATCTTAGCATAAAAGTGACAGAATTAAACGCTGCTTGTTCTCAGACACGAAAAGGAAATATCTACAGTTTCACGTACAATCTCTGCCTATTTCAGAGAGTTAAACGGCAACTTCTGATGCGGCAAGCAATCAATTTCTCTTACGGCCTTATCAGTCGCATATGTGAGACGCAGCTTGTTTTGCATATGCAGTGCTGGGGGGTTGATATGCAACGAACGCTTATGGGGAAGCTGCTTTTTTCTCACACAAGTGCAGTAAAAAATACATATTGAAAGAAAGGAATGATTGTGGTAACATGGCGGACAAACGTGAGAAAACATGCATAAACATGAAAATTACAGATCATCATGAGAAAGAAAGATGCCTGACTTACTGTATAAATGTTCTGCTAAATAAACATGATAAAGGGGCAATATGTTTAAAGCAAAAACAAAGGCTTACTGGAAAGGCTCAGGTGGACAATATCACAATATCAATATGCCGTTAGAATAAAACAGAAGATGGATTTTATGGAGCTCTGCTATATGTACAGAGGAAATCTATTGGGATGCCTTTGCAGATGCATTTTATTATCAATGACAACTTCAATTCTGTTTTTTTAAAGTTTATCTTACTCTATAACTCCCACAGACACAAGTATTGCCATCTATCTATGTATATCTATCATAATTTCTCTTCTGGCAGTTCTCAAAGTGGAAAAAATACAAAGCTGTGAAAAATGAAGTACACCTTAAAAATAAGTTTTCACCATACTCTATGTCAGCATTTCCTTACTGGAACTTGGAACACTAAAGGTAATTTAACAAATAACAATCTAAAATGTGATTATAAAAACTATAGAAAATATTCACAACAATTATTTTGTGTTCTGCAGAACATTTAGTAAAACTGGAGTTGCCTCATTTTGGCTGTCTTTAATGTAAAAATAATATATTATATATATATATATTTTTATGTTAAACATTAGATTTTGAGTCCCAGGTGTTGAATGTTTGAATGTGACCTCATATGTTGCTATAATATGCACCAGATTCAACGCTTATTCTTAAAACATTGACTAGCAAGACTAATGGTTGTCGTGTAGTGAAGTTGACAGTGCAAGCTGTCTGGTTAAGCAGGAACAGAGGAGCATAACGGCAATACGCAAGAATCGTTTTCAAGCATAGTGCAGAATTGGTGGTAATTGGTGGAGAGCCCTCAGGGATCAATAAAGGGCATCCATCCATCTAACTATTTATCTAAATCAGTGAATCATGGATACGACCATTAAAACATGATATAAATCTGCAGTCCGATATCTTATTTAAAGCCACAACCCTGATCCCTCGACCAGATCAAAGGCCATATTCGTACAAAACCCTACATTGTGACATGCCAGCCTATAAAGATCAGCAGATTATCGCTAGTGATGCTTAGATAGTGGCGGCTGGATGCTGCGGTGGATTATTGAGTGGATTAAATGAATCTGGTAGATTAAGACTAAGATGCTGTAAGTATGTGTGTCTCTGTGTCAGAGGCACTGTGTCTCTTCCATAATCCTCATGTTAAAAAGATGCTAGCTGGTTTAGTGTGCTTTAACACAAGCTCATTTACCAGCACTGCAGCTAACTGACAAGATTAAATACAACCACACTGTGGTACTATAAGAATACGATGATTTCATTTATTATTATTTATTTTTTTTACTTGAATGTCAGCATTAGGTAATTGTTTGATCTGGTTGGGGTATTAAGGTCAAAGAGAAGTAAATAATCTTGCAGGTTAACTGACTAGATCAATCAGACTCTACAACAACCATATAAGCAGTGTTGGGAAGGTTACTTTGGAAATATAATAGGTTACAAATTACAAGTTACCCTATTTAAAATGTAATAGTAGTGTAACTTTTTCAATTACTTTATTAAAGTAATGTAACTGATTACTTTTGATTACTTTTTGATTACTTTTAAAAATCTCTAATAAATGTTTATTTGCAACCGTTAATCATTTTCAAACATTTACACCATGCAGGTTTAACCTGGGGACATGCAAAATAATTAAAAAAATTCTCTGCTGAACTGCACCTTCACTTCCATTTTTCTTTTCAGTCTCTTTATTTTGCCCTGTTATCCATCTCTCTTATGACTTTAATACTCAAGATTGAACAAAACTATACTTTCTAAATTGCCTACATGTCAAAATGAGTGCATCACTTCAATATATTTATAGAAAAATCCTAATTCTGAACATGAGTCATGTTTTTCCCTTACAAAAAATTTACCATGCTTTTATTATATAAAAGTAGATTAACCGTGTTTTATTTATTTGCAAATGGATTACCATTTGTATTTGTTTTTAAATAAATAAATTAGTAAAATAATTTTTAATTTGTGGCATGGATTTATAGCTAAATATTAAAACATTAACTTTCGTAAAGGTTGTGTAGTTGTCTGTCGTAGCTTCCCCTAAACCTATAATAAAATCTCATTATTTTTCAGCTAAATTACTACTGTAACATTACAATAGATAATAATGATGTCGTTTATACAGTATTTTGAGTGAGTGTGATCAAATGTGCTGTTGCTCCTTGACTAAGTGAACAAATACAAAACTACAATAGCATCTTTACAAATGAAACTGACCTGCACTGCAAACCCTGAACAGTAGTTTTGCTTCTCTGCTCCAGCTGTGCGCTTCCACAGTCCACTCTATTCTCACTTTTTCGCATTGATTACTCTGTGTCACAGTGTCTGGGTTGTGTCCCTGGGTTTCCACTAGATGTCCTCCTTTCTCACGGTGTCTGTCACCTTATCACTTCCTGTCTCCTTATTTGGTCACCTTCCTCCTTGTTTAGGTAATTGATTGTTCCCCACCTGTCTCCTGTTTCCCCATCATCCTTTTGTGTATTTATACCCGGTCTGTCTGAGTCTGTGTCACGGAGTCCTTGTGTATGTTTCATGCTTTCCGTAGTCTTGCCCTTGCCGTGTGTTATTGTCTGTTTTCATGTTGTTTGGATATTCTGGTTTTGACCCTGCCTGGACTGTTTATGCTTTTTGGATTGCCCCTAAATAAACCGCATACCTGCATTTGGATCTCTCCGTGTTTCTTGAATCCCCTTCGTGACAGAAGGACTCCGTCGCACTGAGATCCAGCGGTATGTCTTTTTCCCGTTCCCCGGCCAAGATGGCGGAGCGGAGAGCTAAGTATCTCCGGCTGATCGCCCTCCGCCAAGAGGGCAATGAGGTGGGTGCCCTGGCACAGGTGTTCTGGTCCCTGGCCGAGGGTATGGGATACAACGATGCGGCCTTGAAGGACTACTTCAACGGCGGGCTGGATGATCCAGTGTCTCAGGAGGAGATGGTACAGTTAGAGACACTGGAATACTGGGAGTTTGTGTACTATGTGCAGCATCGGCTTCTGTGGAATGCCCCAGCCACTCCGGTCTCTTCCGGTGGGGCGGTCCCCAGCCCAGCACCACAGCTCAAGATGGCCGCCAATCCAGGGCCACAGCACAAGATGGCTGCCAGCCCAGAGCCACAGCACAAGATGGCCTCCAGCCCAGCGCCACAGCACAAGATGGCCGCCAGCCCAGCGCCACATCACAAGGTGGCCGCCAGCTTGGGGCCACAGCACAAGATGGCCGACTCAACGCCTGAGTCTCCAGATAAGGTGTCACCGGCTCGCCAACATAGAGGGCGGAGGAGGAGGAGACAGGCGTCTACCGTTCCTCAAGGCCCAGAGGACGTTCCCGAGGCGGTGCCCGATGCTGTTCCGGAGACCGAGGCGGTGCCCGATGCTGTTCCGGAGGCCGAGGCGGTGCCCGAGGCCGAGGCGGTGCCCGAGGCCGAGGCGGTGCCCGATGCCGAGGCGGTGCCCGATGCTGTTCCGGAGGCCGAGGCGGTGCCCGATGCCGAGGCGGTGCCCGATGCCGAGGCGGTGCCCGATGCCGAGGCGGTGCCCGATGCCGAGGCGGTGCCCGAAGCCGAGGCGGTGCCCGATACTGTTCCGGAGGCCGAGGCGGTGCCCGATGCCGAGGCGGTGCCCGATGCCGAGGCGGTGCCCGATGCTGTTCCGGAGGCCGAGGCGGTGCCCGATGCTGTTCCGGAAGCCGAGGCGGTGCCCGATGCCGAGGCGGTGCCCGATGCCGAGGCGGTGCCCGATGCTGTTCCGGAGGCCGAGGCGGTGCCCGATGCTGTTCCGGAGGCCGAGGCGGTGCCCGATGCTGTTCCGGAGGCCGAGGCGGTGCCCGATGCCGAGGCGGTGCCCGATGCTGTTCCGGAGACCGAGGCGGTGCCCGATGCTGTTCCGGAGGCCGAGGCGGTGCCCGAAGCCGAGGCGGTGCCCGATGCTGTTCCGGAGGCCGAGGCGGTGCCCGATGCCGAGGCGGTGCCCGATGCTGTTCCGGAGGCCGAGGCGGTGCCCGATGCCGAGGCGGTGCCCGATGCTGTTCCGGAGGCCGAGGCGGTGCCCGATACTGTTCCGGAGGCCGAGGCGGTGCCCGATGCCGAGGCGGTGCCCGATACTGTTCCGGAGGCCGAGGCGGTGCCCGATGCCGAGGCGGTGCCCGATGCCGAGGCTGTTCCGGAGGCCGAGGCGGTGCCCGATGCCGATGCTGTTCCGGAGGCCGAGGCGGTGCCCGATGCCGTTCCGGAGGCCGAGGCGGTGCCCGAGGCCGATGCCGTTCCGGAGGCCGAGGCGGTTCCGGAGGGCGAGGCGGTGCCCGATGCTGTTCCGGAGGCCGAGGCGGTGCCCGATGCCGTTCCCGAGGCCGAGGCGGTGCCCGATGCCGTTCCCGATTCGGTGCCCAAGACCGGTCTAGAGTCAGGGATAGTTCCTGTTGACCGTCCAGAGTCGAGTCAGGTCCCAGTGGACTCTCCAGAGTCAGGGCCTGTCACTGATGACCTTCCAGAGTCAGGGCGGGTCACCGTTGGACGTTCAGAGTCAAGTCAAGTCACTGGGTGGGCTGCTGCTCGGGCCTGTTGGACTCCGGCATCGACCACAGGGGGGTGGTGGTCATCCGCTCCGCCCTGGGGGACTCTGGCGTCGACCACGAGGACGTGGTGGTCCTCCGCTCCGCCCTGGGGGGCTTCCGCTCTGACCACGAGGACATGGTGGTCCTCTGCTCCGCCCTGGGGGGCTTCCGTTCTGACCACACGGACGTGGTGGTCTTCCATTCCGCCCTGGGGGGCGTCCGCTCTGACCACGAGGACGTGGTGGTCTTCTGCTCCGCCCTGGGGGGCTTCTGCTCTGACCACACGGACATGGTGGTCTTCTGCTCCGCCCTGGGGGGCGCTTGCCCTGACTACACGGTTGTGGTGGTCTTCTGCCCCGCCCTGGAGGACTCTGGCCTCGACCACAAGGACGTGGTGGTCTTCTGCCCCGCCCTGGGGGGCTTCATGTTGTTTTTTGTTTGTTGTTTTTGTATTTACTCCTGTCCCTGTTCCTCTCTGTAGTCTGGCCCTCCATCCCTCCCCCTGAACCTCCTCCTGTCCGCCTCCCTCCTGGTCTGTTTTGTGTCTGTCGTGGAGCGTCTGGGAGCCGCTCCGTAGAGGGGGGGTTCTGTCACAGTGTCTGGGTTGTGTCCCTGGGTTTCCACTAGATGTCCTCCTTTCTCACGGTGTCTGTCACCTTATCACTTCCTGTCTCCTTATTTGGTCACCTTCCTCCTTGTTTAGGTAATTGATTGTTCCCCACCTGTCTCCTGTTTCCCCATCATCCTTTTGTGTATTTATACCCGGTCTGTCTGAGTCTGTGTCACGGAGTCCTTGTGTATGTTTCATGCTTTCCGTAGTCTTGCCCTTGCCGTGTGTTATTGTCTGTTTTCATGTTGTTTGGATATTCTGGTTTTGACCCTGCCTGGACTGTTTATGCTTTTTGGATTGCCCCTAAATAAACCGCATACCTGCATTTGGATCTCTCCGTGTTTCTTGAATCCCCTTCGTGACACTCTGAGTCTGATCCAAACCGTTCGGAGGAGGCGCGCAGAGCGCGCGTGCCCAACCATTGCCAGTCACAACTAACCGATCCATGATTTATTAGAGTTGTAATTATTGAATGGCGGATTCGGAAATGATCGCTTTAGTACATTCGGCAGGCAATTATACAATAATAATATTAAAATAGCGGGACAAATCGTCTGCCAGGCCACCGGGAATTGTCCCGGTTCTCCCGATGTCCGGTCCGCGCCTATTTTCCACAGACACGCAGAACGTGCAGGATTCATAATGTCTTTTGCGGCGTAATATTTACAGACACTAGTCCATGCTTTGATTCAAGTGTACTGACTTACTTTTGATTTATTTGTCCAAAATGTGGCATATTCTGTCCGCGTTAGGCAATAGCAATCCCGTTTTTATGACTGGGTTCTACGAACCAGACTGTTTTTCTGCATCGCGGAAATTATAGGGCTGTGTGTCTCAGAAGAACTCATTTAAATCTGTATGTGGATGTGTGAAATATTCATATGTAATCCCCTTTGTAATCTTTAATAATTTCATAAGTAACTGTAATTTACTGTAACTGTACTGATTACGGTTACATTTATTTTGTAATTAAATTATGTAACGCCGTTACATGTGACTAGTTACTCCCCAACACTGCATATAAGATATGTCGATATAAATACATGTGACCCTGGACCACAAAACCAGTCATAAGTAGCATTGGTATATTTGTAGCAATAGCCAGCAATACATTTTCAGCTTTCAGATGATGTATAAATCTCAATTTCAAGAAAATGACCCTTATGACCAGGGTCCAGGGTCATATATTTAAGAAAAATAGGGTATGTTTATAATAAATATATTTCTATATAATATAAAATATAAGAATATAACTATATACATTTATATACATGTAAATATTTTCAAAATATATATGAGCAGTATGAGTGTGTGTATATATATATATAGCCAAATATATTTTACCTATATATATATGACAGGTAAAAATTGATAGCCTGAATGCACTGTAAGTCGCTTTGGATAAAAGCGTCTGCTACATGCATAAATTTAATTTAATTTTAATTTAATATATACAGTACACACACATACCGTATATATTATGCAAACCAAATCTTTCTTTTGGACGCGATTAATCGTTTGATTTCACTAGATTTAACATGTTGCTAACATGATAATGATAACCTTGTTGCTAGCATGTTTTTAACATGATTATCATGTTGTTAGTAAGCTTTTAGCATGATTAACATTTTGCTGGGATGTTTTTCGTATGATAAATATGTTGCAAACATGTTTTTAACATGATTACCATGTTGCTAGCCTGTTTTAAAATGATTAGCATGTTGTGTGCATGTTCTTTTAGCATGATTAGCATGTTGTTTGCATGTTTTAATGTGGCTAGCATAGCAGGGTTAACACACTGCTAACATGTCTTAGTATTTTTCTAGCATAATTTAGCATGTGCCTTAGTGATAGAAAGCACTCTATAAGTATTACTGTACAAAAGTTTTGACCCCCCCCTTAATGAGAGTTTATGGGATGTTTAGTGGTTTTGATCCGTATCAATTAGAAATGATATAGCAACTAACTTAAGAACAGTTTGAAGGTCTGCCTGAGTTTGGTAGTTGTAGCTTTAACGCTCTAGCAGGAGATAATGTGTACATTTTGGCTCAGAAGAAGAAGAAAAAGAAGCAGCAGCATAAATAGCAGATCAGAGAATTGGCTCTTTAAAGCCAACTTAATTAGATTGGGTAACAGGTGTTATCTGACATCCGACATATAACAGACATCCGACAAGTTCCCATAACCCATCGCTTACCTTTCTACAACAATCACAAAGCAATATGTATTTTGAGTTTCATTAAAGATATATTTAATTAATTTTGTTTGTCAGGCTGGCTGTTTCCTGTCATCAGGTAAGATGAAATTGTCCTTTTTAATCAAAATATGCATGATATATGCAGTGGTAAAAAATACTTGTGGAATTGGACAGAATTCCACTAGACGGGATTTCAAAGTGACAGCATGTATCTTAAGAGGTGTGCCATACATCTTCTGATGTCAGTGAGAAAGTGATCTTATGGCCCGTTATCCTCAAGAGACCTACCTCTACAAAAAAAAAAAAAACATCACAGCGGAGAGAGCAGCCACGGCATGGTCGACCAGCTGTCAAGAAGCAGGATTACTGATGTGTTCTGTGTATGATAAGAAAAAAAAAAAACCTCATGTTAATGGAAATGACATTCACTTTAACGTTATTAGTAATGATGGAGCCGGGATAGAGGACACTGATTTCGAACAATGATCAATGTCAATACTGTGAGAAGTCAATACAGATTACTGCCACTCTGTCTGGTCACACTTTCAGGCTTTTAAAAGGAGAGGAAGAAAAAGAAAAAAATTATAATTAAATCGAGAAATTAAACTAGCCTATTTTATACACACTCATGTTTGAACTCCTATAGATACAAACAAACAAACAAGCAAAAAGTATTCATGAATGAATGGCAAATTAGCTTGAAAGAGTAAAACTGGTAAAAGGGAATGGATATATTACAAAGTAAACAAAAAAAAAAAAAAAAAAATCAAATCGAAAGCAACCTGAAAAATATTTAACTCAGATCAGTTAAATTAAAAATGTTATGCCGTGTCGAATATATAAGCAATAATACTTTTATCTGTTAATTCGTGTCTACGTTTAAATCCCAGTAATGCTGAAATTCAAACCAAAAATCAGAGTGGCTTTGATACTGTTTTTTGCAATAGTTCAATAATTAAGAAGTCAATATTAAGTAACTTACATTTTAGACACAATATTGCCAGTTACGTTTTTTTTTTTTTTTTTGGTCTGCCATCGGAAAAAAAGTCCCAAACGAAGCCACAGCAACAATCAAACTCTTCCCTGAATGAATCCTTGTTTTTGAACAAATGGTTGAATGAATGGGTAGGTGACTCCTTTCTAAATTAATCAGCTTGTTCGGTTGATTAAATAATAAATAAATAAATTCAATAACTCATTCAATCTACTTTCATTCCTGAATGATTCAGTGTTTTTGAACTAAGGATTAAATGATTCACTTATACAAATTATAATGCTATAATGGAATCAACATCTAAAGATCTAGATAGATGGTTAACTTTACCAATTTCATTGATAGGAAGGATAAATATATTGAAGATGAATATTTTGCCTAAATTCTTGTATTTATTCCAAAATATTCCCCTGGCGCCACCAGCTGGAACGTTCTCGAAGATTAACTCATTATTCAGGAAATTTATTTGGAACAAAAAATGCCCTCGAGTTCGTCTCTCTCTTCTTTATCTTCCATTTGACACTGGGGGGTTAAAATGTCCCAACCTGTACTGGTACTATTTAGCTGCACAATTAAGAACAATCATGTTTTATTTCTCCTCTGGAAATAAACCAGCCTGGGTGGATATGGAGTCATATGGGTTTGCGCTGCCATTAAACCTGTATATATACTCAGATAAGTTTAAACAATTGAAAACAGTCACCACGCACCCCATTGTTGTTAACATGATTAGAATATGGTATGAAGTTAGAGAGTACATGAAAATAGATAACTCTTTATCCCAGTTTAGCCCCATTTGGGGCAACACATTATTCAAACCAGGAACGAAGGATTCAGGATTCCGGGTGTGGGCTGAGAAAGGATTAAGCAAAATTAGTGATCTTTTTGAGGAGGGAAAGTTGATGTCATTTGAGCAGATATCTACTAAATATAATATTCCAAGAAAACATTTCTTTAAATACTTACAAATAAGGAGTTTTATTCTTTCTATGCAGAACCAATCATTAAACTTACCAGTAATTTCTTCTTTGGAGGAATTAATTACCAAGAAATGCAATAATAAGGGATTAATATCAGTTTTTTATAACTGGCTTGCATCAGGGTCCAATGAATCAACAACCTCGAAACTTGAATTATGGAAGGCGGAACTGAATGAGGATATATCAGAGGATGAATGGAGACAAATCTGTAAAAACTCTCAGAAACAGTCAGGTAATGTTAGCTTAAAACTACTTCAATATAACTGGTTGATGCAGACTTACATAACTCCAGTCAAACTGAATAGGTTTAATGCAAATATCCCTGATACATGCTTCAAATGCAGAGAGGCTCAGGGATCATTTGTGCATTGTGTTTGGGAGTGCAACATTATTAAAGAATTTTGGGTGGAAGTGATTAATATTACAAAGATAATTTTGTCTTTGAATATTCCTCTAGATGCAAAAATGATTTTGCTACATTTATATCCAAAGAACCTTAAATTAAATCCTCAGCAGCGTAAACTGATAGATTTTTCTATTTTACAAGCTAAAAGAATGATAGCTCTAAGCTGGAAAAGGTCTGATCCACCAGTTGTAGGAGCTTGGATTAATGCCATGGCACAATGTATGGCTCTGGAAAAAATAACATATTTTATCAAAAACAAAATGGATGTACATGAAGAAATATGGAAGCCGTTTAATTACTACATTAACAATAACAATATTGGTCAGTTATTACAGGTGGTGTAATGTATTAGTGTTTTTCTATTTGATTTTTTTCTCTTGTTTTTATTTTTTATGTTTTTTTTTTTTTTTTTTTTTTTTTATTATTTATTTTTTTTCTCTTTCTTTTAAGAGTGTTTTGTTGAGAAATGTAACTTATGTGTTTAAAGTACAGTAATGTATTTTTCTTTGGGGTACCTTGCAAAAATTGTTTTGGACTTAGATGGAGGTTTGACTGAGACCTTTGTGTACTTATAATTGGGAGAAGAGAGCGATGTGTTCTTTTGTTGGGGTGGGAAATGACTGTGACGAAATGGAAAATTGTTTCTTTTTCTGTTACCTGTCTTAAATCAAAACAATAAATACATTGTTCAAAAAAAAAAAAAAATGATTCACTTATTAAGACTTTCACTTGTCGCCACCTACTGGAGTAATGATGTAACCTCCAACTGCCAACTTTTTCTGTATCTTCTAGAACTATATCTGCTTACAAATCAGTATACAGATGATTTAGGCCATAAACCAAACGAAAGCAAACAGTAGAAATGTTCTTGGGGAAAAATAAACTATTAAACTATTAGTCATTCTCATAAACACTGTACTGAGGTCTGTCTTCATTTGCTGTATCCGTTTCTTTCTCTCCCCTCAGGTCCTGGTGACCATTTCATGACGTTCTCCCTTCATTCTTTATTTCCATCAGTCACTCAGTTACGCCACCCAGCACCCCTCCAGCTGTGACTGTCAATCCCAAAAATGTCAAGGGGAAAAATGGTCTGACCTTGTGTTTCTTCAAGATCCAAAACATCAATCTGTTTGCAGTGAACACACTACATAAACATTAATCATCATTAAAATCAAGTAACCTGAGATGTATGTGTGTGAGAGAGACAGAGAGAAATAGAAATAGACACAAAGGAGGCGAAATGGAACATGAAGTACTATCTTAGTGTATATATGTTTATGGTGCCTATGCTGCCACTATTTGAAGACGAGTATAATGAAAGATATTTTAGCATACTGTTTTGTATTGATCAGGAAATTAGCAGATTTGTGATTTGTGCAAACCACTCTTATTTTAGGATTATTGATACTATTAGTTTTTATTAATGTTTTAAATTAGTTATACTTTCTGTATATTTACTTATTTTTTTTTAGTTTACAATGATAACCCTGGTAGGGAAAAAAGGTAGGTCAGATGCTGATCTGTTCACATATCATACAGTGGGTGGATGTATTTTTTGACATTACACTGGTCAGACAACACTTATAACATTTTATAACTGAATTCAAAAATTGAGATCATATGAAAAACGACGGAGGCACGAGTATCCACCCCTGTGGGACTCCAGTAGGAGGGTGTGTGTTGCAATTGACCAGGTAGGATCTCCTCTTGGTAAGACACAAACTAAATGCATTTTCATGGTACAGTACAGGGAAAACCATTAGTTCCCAGTTCGTTTCTATTTAAAACTATTTGTCATGCATTTATTTTGTTCAAACCTGTTTACTTTCATTAATAAATCAGAGGAGGTTTTATTTCGCAACCAATGAAACAACATGTAACTTTCATGTGGTGAAAGGATTTGTAGCAAAATTTGGCTGCATCTGAAATTGCATATTTCTCTAACAGTAGTAAAAAAAAAACAGTATGTGAACCGAGTAGCATGTCCGATTTCAGAATTTACAAAACATAGGACAAAAATATATATAATCCCCAGATGTCCTGCTAATTCTGGTGAGATTCTGAAGTGCACATCTGATGGACACTTTACTATCCCACGAGGCCACAGGAGAGGATTTGTGAATGGTAGTGAAACAAAATAACGCTTTATGTTGATAGGTCACATGACAATGACAACATGACAAACATAGTGCATCTGAATTACATTCTCAATACAAATTCATATTTTATAAAACATACTTTTTAATGGTTACTAAATTATTAGCCTACTTATTCAAAAGAAGCACTTTTCAGAAACAGTCACCGTCTTGTCTCAAAACTGTGCTGAAAAATAAATATAAATTTTGTTTTGTGGAATACAACATTAACTGTACATATTCGCCTCACCTCAGAGATCCAGCATGTTTGCTATAACATCTCAATACAGATGTAGAACACAAAAGAAAATATTTTGAACAACATGAGCAATGATAAAAAAAATTGTAATTTATTGGTGAGCTATACCTTTAAGAGTCAGAACAAGTGACAGCCTTTTCTCAATGTTGGATGAATCAACATGAAATCTGAATTAAGGAGCGATAGATGCGATCACTGTGTCACATTTAAATTATCATCAGAGTTTCAAAATGCTTTGGTAAGCAAGATAATATTCTTTTGTTCAGGTTAATTAAAATGGAAGTAAATGCAAAATTGGCTAAATCTTTAATAGGTTCATCAGAGATTGACAGATCTGTGATGGAGTGAACTTCACTTGACTTACAGGCTCTGACATTCAGCTTCAGTCTTCAGTGTCTGGCCTTTTGCACACACTGTCCTAATTGGGCCTTCATGCGCCTGGGAAATTATGATATTGAATGTTGATGATTGGTTTCACAAAGCTGTTATCTGACTGCTTCTCACAAACTAACAGCGCTTAATGGTTTAATTTTCCCAAAGTGTGTAGGAAAGAAAACCAAAACTTTTGCCCACCTGATTCTGGAGCCTCTAATTGTTTTATTTTCATCTCAGTAGCTGATACTTCTTCAGTCAATTGTAAAACCGAGCTGCCAAGACAGAGAATTACAAATAAATGAATGTCTTTCTAATTAGTAGGATAAGAGGCATCAGAAAGGCTCTTAACATTTACAGAGTAACATTTATGCAGCTGACACAATGCAGACTGACAGTTTGAATGCCTAAAATGGTGCATGTAATGAAATAATTTAGGATTGTTAGAGATTGTATGAGCTCAAACAGTTCATTGTGTAAAATAAAGTAGCACTGACCTGTCAAACTATCTCAGTCACAATACTGTACATGTATTTAGAACACACAAAGTCTCTGCACTCACTGTAGCTACAGTCCATCATACAGCTGACCTAAATAAATAAATAAAAGTCTGCAGGTAAGAGAAGGAAATGGGAAATAGAGACAAACAATGGACATGGTGGGGACTGAGTGGTATAAATGGTGAGGAGGAGAAGCAAGAGGGGAAAAATGAAGAATTCAGGAGAAGAAGAAAGCGAAAGTGAGAGAGGCCAGGGAGCAGTTCATTAGTGGCCTGGATGAGTGTTCTCAGAGAGCCATATGAGACGATCTGAGGGGGAGAAAGAAAAACTCTCCTGACAGAAATGTCAAACGACTTCAGTCCTCAAATGAAAACCACTAACTCAAAAGGCTTCACAATCAAATGCCACATTGACCTGAAGTCTCAGAAAATATATGCAGATATTCATTCATTCGCTACCAGTTTGGTTTTCTTTTTATGTTTGCATGTCTTACTATCAACCATGATTATTCTGCTCTGCTAATTAAAAGGCTGTTTACATGCATATTACCAAAAGGTTATTAGTCGCTTAGTCACAGAAAAAAATAAATAAATAAAAAATAAAATCCACATGAGGTGGCAAAATCATGCAGTTTGTGACAGACAGATCATTACTGGCTGGTCTATGTGGTAATTTAGTACATCGGGCAGGACATACATATGCTCACCTAACATTCATCGACCTCCAATATGGCTTATCATCTGAAATATGTATGTAGTAGCAACTTTACATGGCAGCTCAATCTAATGTTAGCCTAGAACAAAGTGTGCACTTCATGTGTTTGTGCAGAGTGTGGAAGCACTTGGGCTACTGCATGACAGATGGAGGCGCCGGTGCTATCATTTGCTCTTAAAATAGTTAATCTTTTTTGGTAATACAGATAAGATTAGATTAGATTAATCTTTATTGTCATTGCACATGTAAGGTACAAGGCAACAAAATGCAGTAAGAGTAATGCATCTGTTGTATCTGTAAAGAACCTACTGTACTTTTATTCGTGCACACTCAGAATAACAGCAAAACGCTGTGGTTTTGTAAAATAATGAAAGCAAACAGGATGCGCTTTCTGCCATCTCTGATTCTGTGAACTTGAGCGCACAACTCTGTGTATGCTTGCCTTATCACAGACATGAAAAATATATCTATATAGAGTTAAACTTTTAAAATTAACCAATTCAAATAGAAAACAAATATTCTCCGATTATGTAATCCGTATGATACATGCATACAGGTGCATCACTACTGCGGAGATGACGAGTCAGTGTTGCCGACTTCATCTCTTAAACCAAAAACAGAAAGCACTAGTGTAATAATAAATTATTTACATGTTAATGGATTGTACTTGCTGTTTTTCCCTAACACATTCATGATTATATTTGCCAGAACGCCGTGGCAACCCTATTTTGCATGCGCTTGAGGGAAAAAAAATCTTAAGAAAAATCTTAAATCGAGGGCAGCCCTAATGCATATTGACTAATTGTTTATAAGCATACATAATAAGAGGCTGATAATAAGATGAATATATAGCCTACTTGTTTAATTAGTGACACTTAGCCTGCATTTTAAAATCTTTATTTGAATGTGGCGATTAACATTTTTATTTTAAAACCTTCATTTGAATATGGCAACATAATATTGCGCTCTACAATATTTCTTTGAATAAATCTTTGACAGAGACTATCAGCCAATCACTGTGTGCATAGTCAGTAAGTATGCTGACATCATCCATAACAACAAGGTAAACCCCGCCCTTACTCTTAACTTAAGACTTCTGTCTATTCTTTAGTAAAAGTTTGTCTCAGCCGCTTTGTGAATAAGTTTTAAGAGAAAACTCTTAGCTAAAAACCTTTACTGCTATTTAGGAGAACTCTTAGTGGTAAGACAACATGTTTTGTGAATACGTGCCAAGGATTCTCCCTGAAAGGCTATAACTTATATTCATGAGGGAAAAAATGGAGATGGGGGTCTGGTACAAAACTGTTTTGAGATGAGCTTTCCCAGGGCCTAATAAGTAGCCTTTACAATTGAGGACCTTGTTCCTTGTTTCCCACTCCGACGAAGACCCTGGGTAACACCATTTTTCTTTTGTTGATGTTGATGACCGAAACTTGTTTAAGCCTTTGGGGCAACTACTTTAAAACTTCTGCATATCTAATTTAAGTTATCAAAACTACGCACACACATATTAAGTACACAACAATGATTTCACACTGCATATACTGCACAAATATTGACACACCAAAGGAGTCTCATTAAAGCATTAAAATCTACAGAGATTTTGATGCAGCGTTTGTTGATGTTGAGAGAGAACGGCCGAAGGCTGAGAGTATTTTGTTATCTTCCCTTCAATTTTTCTTCAGTTGAAATTTTGACATAGCACAGAAAAATGCATTCCAGTAGCAACATTATTCTTTAAAACATGAAAACCGATTTTACAGTTACAAATGAATATGGATGCGGTTTTAGTGAAGAAAAAAAAAGGGGGAAATGGATTTGAATTATTTGGGAAACACTTGGATGCTAATGTATGCAAAAAAAAGAAAAACAAAGAAAAGCCCATCAGGAGATCTCCACGTCCTATGAATCAAATCTTAGGAATGGACTTGTATTGTGAAAGGTCATAAATTAACAGAAGCTTCTGGGAAGTGTTTTAGCTTGTGGTTGGCTGAGTGTTTTTTTTTCCCCCATTTGAGTTGTATGATTAACTAACTCACTGCATAAATAAATCATATCAAAGTAACATTTAAATCATCCAAAGCTCCACTAAACACTCAGAAAGGTCTCCCGACAGAATTCCCATCTCTTAAGCATTCTGACACAGAGGGAGATTTTCAGTGATTACAGACATTAAGGATGTTAGTATTACCAACCGAACTGGGTCAGAAAGCTTTTTGCATCTAATGCATGCCTATGTCTTCTATATTTGTACTTCAGAGAGAGGAAAAAAGGCCACCTTTTTCTAGAATACATGAAGTGCTATTTTCATATTCAGGTCAATATGAAGTTGAATATACATAAATAATATGTTTAGATGCACCTATGCTACAAACAGTTCTTAAATTTAATGTGTAACAGGCTATAGGTCACATATTATTTTATATTATGACATTTTGTTGAAATTTTTTAAACTGCAAAGAAATCCATTGAATATTAGACTAGTGAGTCATGATACCATGGTACTGTGCGTACATTTTGATAATGTGATAAATAGGAGAGAAAGAGCCCAAACAAGTATATTGTGTGTCTTATTTAACATTCTAAACTGCATTGTAGCAGTCCATTGGATATGCTGTCTCAGCTTTCTAGTGAAAGCGGAGTCTGAACAGATACAGGTCAACAGAAACAACCTCACTCATGCCTAACTTCATTTTTTTCCATGCAGACTCAGTGGAAGCAACCTGTCTTTCTTCCATCTCTTTTCTAACCTCTTTTATTCTCTCTTTCTTTCTCGTTCTCTCATATATGAAACGTGAGCCTTTCAGGTGCATGCTGGCAAAAACCACACTGTAATGCTGGATTAATATTTAACGACATTGGTCTAGTATCGACCACTCCATGATCTGACTGGACACATACACACTCTCACAAAGGTGAAAATGTCACACATGAGCATCCACATAATGAATCATAAGCATAAGCAAATTTACACATCAGCCCAAAACAAATTAAATCACTCATTTAATTTCAATTTCATAATTGCAAGTGGATTTTAATAGCTGCTCATGCATTTAATTGCACTACACAAAGACTTTTGGTATCAAAAAGATCCACTAAACAACCATCATTATCTTTGTTGTCATGGTTGTGACTGCATTTCTGAATCTTGATTGTTATTGAGTGTGTTCATTATTTTATTTGGTGACAAGGGTTTAAGAAATTTAATTGTGTGTGTGTGAGCTAATTAATTAATGGCTGTGATGGGACACAACAAATACACACACACACACACACACACACACACACATATATATATATATATACACACACTGTATATATGGGTCAAAGACATTTACAGTAAATGTCCACATAAAAATAAATTGTACACAAATGATTTTATATGCATAGAAAGCACATTAAATGCAAATAAAGTGTCTACTTTTAAGGATGCAAATAAGTTTTAGGAGAATAAAATGTCAAAATTCGGGTGAAAATTTTTTCCATTGCCATTCAGTGTAACACTTATATTTATGTAAAAAGTTAAACAACATATTTATTCTGTCCTTTACGTATCAAAATAATAAAATAAAAAGTGAGAATACTACATTTTATTGTATTTTAAATGAGTAAAAAAAATATAGCTGACAAACGGCCAATATGGAATAGTGGCAAAGTTTAAAAATGTAAAAGTACAAGTAAGTAGTATTTGAGGTAAAACTAATCAGCCTTTTAATATTTTATAAGCTGATTCTTGTGGTAAATATGCCTGACAAGTTTGTTACACTGAATGACATTTTAGTGGCTGTTTTTTGTAAATCATAGTAAAAATGTATGAGATACAGACCAAAAGTTTGGAAACATTACTATTTTTAATGTTTTTGAAAGAAGTTTCTTCTGCTCATCAAGCCTGCATTTATTTTATCAAAAATACAGAAAAAACAGTAATATTGTGAAATATTATTACAACTTAAAATAATAGTTTTCTATTTGAATATACTTTAAAAACTGCATTTATTCAAAATAAAAAAGAAATTCTAATAATATATATTCTAATAATATATTTTCTTTACTATCACTTTTTATCAATTTAACACATCCTTGCTGAATAAAAGTATTGATTTATTTTTTTTTAAAAAGAAAGAAAAAAAACATGACTGACCCCAAATTACTGACCAGTAGTGCATATTGTTATTACAAAATATTTATATTTTAAAAACATAGCTTCATCTTCTTTTTTTTTTTTTTTTTTTACTTTTTATTCATCAAAGTATCCTAAAAAAGTATCACATGTTCTGAAAAAATATTAAGCAGTAGAACTGTTTCCAACTTTGATAATGAATCATCATATTAGAATGATTTCTAAAGGATCATGTGATAATGATCGTAAAAATTCAGCTTTGCAGCACAGAAATAAATGATAATTTAAAGTATAATAAATTTAAAAACAATAATTTTAAATTGTAATAATATTTCACAATATTACATTTATTTCTGTATTTTTGATCAAATAAATGCAGGCTTGATAATCAGAAGAAACTTCTTTCAAAAACATTAAAAATAGTATTGTTTCCAAACTTTTGGTTTGTACTGTATATATATATATATATATATATATATATATATATATATATATATATATATATATATTTTATTAGTCAGTATGTGGATGTCTCTTGGTTTTCATCAGACATCCAATCAGTGCTCATTATGGAGTCTTTTGAAGAATGTGCTCAGTGTATGATGCTGCCCTTAATGAGAACCCCCCCCCCCGCACACTCATGGATAATTCAAACAATCGTTGCACAGCAGGACCCTTTACAGCTACTACAATGTACAATAAAGGACACACACAAACACACACACACACACACACACACACTATGTACAAAGAACTTTGTCAGACAAAGAATACATGTGTATGTGAACAAGAAGTGAAGTTCAGTGAGGAGAGAGAGAGAGAGAGAGAGAGAGAGAGAGTATGGGTGGGTGGGGGGTGTTAAGGCAAAAGAGAAATTATTACTATTGCTGCATGGATTGTTGGATTGTTAGCTGTAACCTCTTTCTAAGTGTGTGATTTGCGTTTGTTTAATATTCTTTCTTTTTTTGTGTGCGAACATGGTGGCGTTTGGCTGAAAGAGCAGGAAGAGGAAATAGTGCAGATGGTGCTGACTGACTCTGGCACTGCAGAGAGCAATCATGCTGATCAGAGCTAGTGGCAAAAACACCGGTCACACACACACACACACACACACAATGCTGAGCATAACACAATCCTGATGTTACCAATAGTTGTTTTAAAAGAGCAATTATGAAACTTTGCCCCCTAGTGGTGATGACTGGAAGTCACTGCATGAATGCAAATAGAGGCACAGGTTTTTAATATTTGCATATACATTTGAAAGATTAACAAAAACTAAGAACACATCCCAATTGAATTCTTTCTGTAATATTTACACTTATGAAAAGCATAGTTATATGCCAAAACCACCTAGATGGTATACTATTTATGGTTGAGTTTTGAAGCAGTCATCAGTGCATGCTTGTCTGTCTGTTTTTTCTTTTGGTCTTCCTTTCTTCCTTGCAGATACTAAAATACACTATGTTACACATTTAAATTGATCACAAGTGACAGTAAAAAAAATTATATTGTTACAAACAAACAAAAAACCTTGTCACATAAATGTTGAACTTAACTAAAGAATCCAGAAGGAAAGGGTGTGTGTGGGGGGGGGGGGGGGGGTACAGTTACATATGCAGTTATTTTAAATGTCATAATAGACTTGCATCCCTGTATGCTCAAGATACTCTTAATTTTTTTCCTTCTAATTTTTCTTATTGCTCTCTATATGTCAGAGTTGAATGATTTTGTTGGACAGAATTACATTGTTTTTATTTGGGGTCAGAAACTTTCACATTGATTTGTCCTTGTGTGAGTGTGTGTGTGGTTCCAGGACCTGAGCCATCAACATTTATGCAGTATGGCAAGGTGAGAGAAAAACATCTGGTGTTACTGGAACTGGCTGAAAAACCACTGGTCACAAGCCATGGTCACTTAAAACCATTACACAAACACACACACACACACACACTGTCAGACGTCTGGACTGCCTGTAAAACCACTGGTGGGATGTCAGAATCACTTACAACCAGCAAACTCTTACAGAAGTCTGAGTTCTCCTCTCACTTGGGCATAAACCCACACACGTCCACAGAGAACATTTATTCTGCATCATGGTCCAAACAACCTTTCAACAAGACTTGCACCTTCAAACTGGCTCACTGGTTTCAGAAACAAACTCCCTGGTTGTGTGCTCCACGGCTGTCTCAGCGGGTGAGAGGAGCTTCTGAAAGCTGCACAGACTTCAACAAAGCATCTCACACACTCACAAGACAAGCAACACCATCTGCATGTGACAGACCCGTGGCCAGACATCCACTGGACCCCCTCTGATTTCAGGCTCTTTTAATTTCGGCTCAGTGCAGCTTCAGAATATTACATAAATCCTCGTAAGAACTACACCTGCCAATGTTTTAAAAGGAAATATGTAAAGTCAACAAAAAATGACATTTGGACCCATTTCTACTTCAGAGATAAACTGGATGTTCAACAATGGGACTTGATTGGATCATGAAAAGTGGGTGTTTCATAACTAGTTTACATCCAATTGTAGAGGATCATTAACTTGATCACAATAAGGTCAGGAAAGTGAATCGAGAAAATAAACCGGGCCTATTTTCTAATTTTAACTTACCGTATTTTTCAGACTATAAGTCGCACCTGAGTATAAGTCGAATCAGTCCATTAATATGTCATGATGAGGGAAAAAAACATATATAAGTCGCACTGGACTATAAGTCGCATTTATTTAGAACCAAGAACGTCTACAGCCGTGAGAGGGTGGTCTATGTTTTCAGTGGTAGACTGCAGGAGCACTGAGCAGCATAGAGCGCCCTCTTGCAGTAAAACATTAGACAGTAATGCAGTAAAACATTAGACAGTAATGTTTTCTCTTGGTTCTTTTCTCTTAGTTCATTTCTCTTGGTTCATGTCAAATTAATTTTGATAAATAAGTCACTGACTTATAAATTAGACTTATAATTTGATAAATTAGTGTCACTGACTGAAATCCAAATACATAAAAAAACATGTATTCTATTTATTGACCTTAACAATTAATAATACTAATTTTTTGTCATAATATTATCCAAATAATTTAAACTGGCTTGTTGTTATTGGTAATGATATTCTGATTTAACCCTTTGAGGTGTACGGTCACACTGGTGTGATCAGTCTTGGCTGGTCCCAGAAGCATACAGTACGTTCACAACGGTGTGATTAAACAGTTCAGTGACACATCATCAGCTGATGAATTCAAATCTGCTTTCGCACTTTAGCTGGCGCTGAGACAGATCGGAGGCGCTGAGCACTTGTCATATTATCACAACCGTTCAGTGTTTTCAAACATATAATGCTTATTTTAGGTATCAGACATTTAAATACACAAGACCATACATTTATAGTTAAAATAGACACTAATGTCTATGGAAACGGCAATAATGATCATTACAAATATAATCTGACGACGTTTTATTGATATCATATACACATAGTGAAGGTAACAATAAAGTTTACTCTATTCTTCTCCTAGTTCACCGAAGACTTTCTTTAGCGTGTTTCTGGAGGAGGAGATGAATTTGCGTGTTGTAAATCACAGCTCAGATTCAGCGCAAACTAACATGGCGGCACCCATCACCTGCTATAGATCAACTATAACCGTCAATATACAAGTGTTTAAACTACCAAATGCATTTACTTGCACATATTTCAAAATCGAAATATCAGATGTTTCATAATATAGTGAGAATGTTTGTGAATATTTTGAATAGGAAAAATGAAATAAAAGCTATCCATGTGTCATACAGAGCTATTGTGGCTTCGTTGTGTCACATGACGAGTTGACTGATTACTAAAAGTACTAAGCTGTAATCAGTAGAGCTGTGTTTAATAATACTTGTGCTTTGACATAAAATAAATCACACAATACATGTTAGAGAGCATAATCCCATATATATATATATATATATATACACATTAATATTTTGATTATAAGCCAGAGAGACATACAGGGCAGTCTACAGACAATACACCTACAAGACACACACACACACACACACACACACACACACTGTGCCAGAATAATATACTCACATTCATATAGTAGAAAAGGCAAACACACAGTATACCTCAGGGCCTTTGCCTTTCACACACACAGATCACTAGAGGCAGTGCAGTTCTGTAGTCAAGGGCACAGGAACGACTCAAACTCTGCCTGCAGTGTTGCTCCCCTGTGGTCATCTCCAACATTTTGCATGGGAAACCAGAGACATCCCAAACAGAGAGTGTGCACTTGTGCTATTGTCTCCCGTTAGCAAGGAGAAGCTGCTATGAATGTGAGATTGTGTGAGCAAACAACTCTCTCTCTCTCTCTCTCTCGCTCTCTCTCTCTCTCACTCTCTCTCTCTCTCTCTCTCTCGGTCTTGAAATTATGTGCTGTTGATTATTTTAGATTTCTCCCATGGCTGCTAGCATTACACATGCAAACATCAAGATCATTTGCCGTTACTCTGGAGCTTTGCTGGAGCGTACTATTCATAAACTAGCCTGTGACCTGGAGGTTAGCGAGAACATTACACGCGCACACACACACACACACACACACACACACACACACACACACACACACACACACACACACGCACACATACAGATACAAACATACTTCCTTTATGAGTTCCTAAAATATTCACATTTACCCAAGGCATGTTTAACATCCACAAACATTTACCACTCAGAGCAAAGGATCTCGTTGATCCGGCTCTCCCACTATAGACAGACTGAAATAAAGGCCACTAATGTTTTAAAAAGCAAAGGTCAAACTCCAGCAAACTTAGCAGCCATTTTAAACTACAATGGTGGGCGCTATATAACTGCATTCTTTGCCATCTCTGTAGGCAATGATGTTCTGCAACATGCGGTGGCATTAGTACGGTGGCCCAGTAGTGCACAACACAATAAAATCTCCACAACACAATGCATAGGACTAATTTTGATGAGTTGTGGCTTGTTTCTGTTGTATTTTGTTAATTTTGTTGTGTTGTGACTTGTTTTCTTTGTGTTGTGCTAATTTCACTTGTGTCGCGGCTTGTTTTTTATTGTGTTGTGATAATTCCATTACGTTGCAACTTGTTTCCATTGGGTTGTGCTAATTTCACTTGTGTTGCGGCTTGTTTTTGTTGTGTTGGCTAATTTCATTACGTTGTGACTTGTCAAGTCAAGTCACCTTTATTTATATAGCGCTTTAAACAAAATACATGGCTTCAAAGCAACTGAACAACATTCATTAGGAAAACAGTGTGTAAATAATGCAAAATGATAGTTCATCAGTTCATCATTGAATTCATTGATGTCATCTCTGTTCAGTTAAATAGTGTCTGTGCATTTATTTGCAATCAAGTCAACGATATCGCTGTAGATGAAGTGACCCCAACTAAGCAAGCCATAGGTGACAGCGGCAAGGAACCGAAACTCCATCGGTGACAGAATGGAGAAAAAAGCCTTGGGAGAAACCAGGCTCAGTTGGGGGGCCAGTTCTCCTCTGACCAGACGAAACCAGTAGTTCAATTCCAGGCTGCAGCAAAGTCAGATTGTGCAGAAGAATCATCTGTTTCCTGTGGTCTTGTCCTGGTGGTCCTCTGAGACAAGGTCTTTACAGGGAAACTGTATCTGGGGCTCTAGTTGTCCTGGTCTCCGCTGTCTTTCAGGGCAGTAGAGGTCCTTTCTAGGTGCTGATCCACCATCTGGTCTGGATACGTACTGGATCCGGGTGACAGCAGTGACCCTGTGATCTGGATACAGAATGGATCTGGTGGCTATAGTGACCTTGGAATAAGAGAGAAACAGACAAATATTAGCGTAGATGCCATTCTTCTAATGATGAAGCAAGTACATAAGGTGTTATGGGAAGTGTTTCCGGTTCCGGTTTACCTAATTAATGCAGCCTGAAAATCCTTTAACAGATTTGAATATTAAAAGCATATTAGTATGTTATGTGTAAGCCAGGTTAAAGAGATGGGTCTTTAATCTAGATTTAAACTGCAAGAGTGTGTCTGCCTCCCGAACAATGTAAGGTAGGTTATTCCAGAGTTTAGGCGCCAAATAGGAAAAGGATCTGCCGCCCGCAGTTGATTTTGATATTCTAGGCATTATCAAATTGCCTGAGTTTTGAGAACGTAGCGGACGTAAAGGATTAAAATGTAAAAGGAGCTCATTCAAATACTGAGGTGCTAAACCATTCAGGGCTTTATAAGTAATAAGCAATATTTTAAAATCTATACGATGTTTGATAGGGAGCCAGTGCAGTGTTGACAGGACCGGGCTAATATGGTCATACTTCCTGGTTCTAGTAAGAACTCTTGCTGCAGCATTTTGGACTAGCTGTAGTTTGCTTACTAAGCATGCAGAACAACCACCCAATAAAGCATTACAATAATCTAACCTTGAGGTCATAAATGCATGGATTAGCATTTCTGCATTTGACATTGAGAGCATAGGCCGTAATTTAGATATATTTTTGAGATGGAAAAATGCAGTTTTACAAATGCTAGAAACGTGGCTTTCTAAGGAAAGATTTCGATCAAATAGCACACCTAGGTTCCTAACTGATGACGAAGAATTGACAGAGCAACCATCAAGTCTTAGACAGTGTTCTAGGTTATTACAAGAAGAGTTTTTAGGTCCTATAATTAACACCTCTGTTTTTTCAGAATTTAGCAGTAAGAAATTACTCGTCATCCAGTTTTTTATATCGACTATGCATTCCATTAGTTTTTCAAATTGGTGTGTTTCACCAGGCCGCGAAGAAATATAGAGCTGAGTATCATCAGCATAACAGTGAAAGCTAACACCATGTTTCCTGATGATATCTCCCAAGGGTAACATATAAAGCGTGAAGAGTAGCAGCCCTAGTACTGAGCCTTGAGGTACTCCATACTGCACTTGTGATCGATATGATACATCTTCATTCACTGCTACGAACTGATGGTCATATAAGTACGATTTAAACCATGCTAATGCACTTCCATTGATGCCAACAAAGTGTTCAAGTCTATGCAAAAGAATGTTGTGGTCAATTGTGTCAAATGCAGCACTAAGATCCAATAAAACTAATAGAGAGATACACCAACGATCAGATGATAAAAGCAGATCATTTGTAACTCTAAGGAGAGCAGTCTCAGTACTATGATACGGTCTAAATCCTGACTGGAAATCCTCACATATACCATTTTTCTCTAAGAAGGAATATAATTGTGAGGATACCACCTTTTCTAGTATCTTGGACAGAAAAGGGAGATTCGAGATTTGTCTATAATTAACTAGTTATTTGGGGTCAAGTTGTGGTTTTTTGATGAGAGGCTTAATAACAGCCAGTTTGAAGGTTTTGGGTACATATCCTAATGACAATGAGGAATTAATAATAGTCAGAAGAGGATCAATGACTTCTGGAAGCACCTCTTTTAGGAGCTTAGATGGTATAGGGTCTAACATACATGTTGTTGGTTTAGATGTTTTAACAAGTTTATACAATTCTTCCTCTCCTATAGTAGAGAATGAGTGGAACTGTTCCTCAGGGGGTCTATAGTGCACTGTCTGATGCGATACTGTAGCTGACGGCTGAATGGTTGCAATTTTATCTCTAATAGTATCGATTTTAGAAGTAAAGTAGTTCATAAAGTCATTACTGCTGTGATGTTGGGAAATGTCAACACTTGTTGAGGCTTTATTTTTCGTTAATTTAGCCACTGTATTGAATAAATACCTGGGGTTATGTTTGTTTTCTTCTAAAAGAGAAGAAAAGTAATCGAAGCTAGCAGTTTTTAATGCTTTTCTGTAGGATAGGTTACTTTCCCGCCAATCAATACGAAATACCTCTAGTTTTGTTTTCCTCCAGCTGCGCTCCATTTTTTGGGCTGCTCTCTTTAGGGTGCGAGTATGCTCATTATACCATGGTGTCAAACTGTTTTCCTTAAAGGAGCATTTCACCCGTGGGAACATTGATCTTCATTGAAAGTGGGTCATATATGTAGTCGAAATCTATTAAAACTTTCGAATTTGGTGCCTTTTTGACCGAGTTATTACAGAAAGTAACTTTAGGGCTCATTTGTATGGAAAACCACAACTCCCACAATGCAACACATTTGCACAGCTCCACAAGCCACTCCCACTAATCCAGAACACCGCTGTTAGGCTGTTAGGCGATATTGTCTACAAGACATTGAGGACACAGTTAGCGATGTATGGTATTTACGTGCCACAGTAGTAAACAATGCCACAGTAAGCTTTTTGTGCATTAAAAAAGGTACTGCACAAACAGTTTACAGTTGACGTTAC
This sequence comes from Carassius carassius, assembly GCF_963082965.1. Lineage (NCBI taxonomy): Eukaryota > Metazoa > Chordata > Actinopteri > Cypriniformes > Cyprinidae > Carassius > Carassius carassius. The sequence continues at coordinate 8,482,121 of NC_081761.1, forward strand.
GTAACTTATTAACCGGGAATCATTTCCTGATAATAATGCTTGAAGAAATTGTATACATTTCACGAAATGAATAATAAATTAAATTGAAACACTTATTTTACAGTTAGACGTCCATTTGTCCCTGCAGGCTTCGGCTGGCGTTTCCAGTTTACCTTCGGAATTCTGAAATATGTCTCCAGGACGCCTCTGTCCATATGCGGGGCGAAACTAGGATGGTTCACAACGCAAACATCCGTGTCCTTGTCTGCCTCAGACATTTCTTCGAGGAGAAATTGGCATCTTTCAAATTCTTTCAGCAGACGGACTCGAGCTCTGTGTCCGTAGGCGCACAACAAGAGCACAGGCACCACCAGTCCGCACCAGCTCGAGCACGCCCGGGCTCCTCGGACGCGACAGGCAGGTCTCCGGCCTCGGCTGCAGCCGCCGCCTCCTGTTCCTCCTCTGCACTATATTGTGGCTCGTATAGATAGCCACGAACATCTGTTTCGAGCAACAGACTTTGAAAATCCTCTTCTTCCATATCATGAGTTGTTCCTCCAGCCATTCTCGTAAATCTGACTCCATAAGCGCTTGTTAGCTTAGCTACATAGCTTCCAAACAAGATGGCGGATTTTCATTTTCGTTTCTGTAAGTTTAGTCCCACCCACTGATCTGTAATAGGCCTGTAGGGTGAGTGGGTCCCACCCCCTGGAATAATAATAAGCTAGTGTCTGTAGTCTCTACACTTTTCAATGAATTTTGACTTCCTGCTTATTATGACGCAAAATGACGATTTTTACATCATATTAAGCAGGAAGTAAAACAATTAAATCCTTATTTCTCCCATCTCAGGGAAAAACAAAGGAAAAATCCATGATCATTATAATATATGACTGGGTTTCTAACAATACAAAGCTAAATGCAAATGGGTGAAGTGATCCTTTAACCTTCCTTAAGCGTAAAGGAGCAACTGTATTTAAAGTGCTAGAAAAGAGAGATTCCATAGTTTCTGTTACATCATCAAGTTGTTCTGAGGTTTTGGATATGCTAAGAAATTTGGATAAATCAGGAAGATAACTTAAATAGCAGTCTTTTGTGGTAGAAGTGATGGTTCTACCATACTTATAACAAGAAGTAGAATTTACAATTTTGGCTGTATGAAGTTTGCACAAAACTAAATAATGATCTGACATATCATCACTTGGCTGCATAATTTCAACACTATCAACATCAATTCCATGTGACAGTATTAAATCTAGAGTATGATTTCGACAATGAGTAGGTCCTGAAACGTGTTGTCTAACCCCAATAGAGTTCAGAATGTCTATAAATGCTGATCCCAATGCATCTTTTTCATTATCAACATGGATATTAAAATCACCAACTATTAAAACTTTATCTGCAGCCAGAACTAACTCAGATGTAAAATCACCAAACTCTTTAATAAAGTCTGTATGGTGCCCTGGTGGCCTGTATACAGTAGCCAGTACAAACATAACAAGGTATTTATCATTAACATTTGTTTCTCTGGATAATGTTATATGAAGCACCATTACTTCAAACAAGTTATACTTGAAGCCTGCCCTCTGAGAAATCCTGAAAACGTTGTTATAAATTGAAGCAACACCTCCCCCTTTGCCTTTTAGACGCGGCTCATGTTTATAACAGTAATCTTGGGGGGTGGACTCATTTAAAATAATGTAATCATCATGTTTTAGCCAGGTTTCTGTCAAACAGAGCACATCTATATTATGATTAGTGATCATATTATTTACAAAAAGTGTTTCCGTAGAAAGGGATCTGATATTCAATAAGCCAAGCTTTATAATTTGTTTATCCATATTGCATTTGTTTTTTATTTGTTGAACCTCAATTAAATTGTTAATCTTAACTTGGTTTGGACGATTTTTGTATTTTCTAGTTCAGGTAACAGACACAGTCTCTATAGTGTGATATCTAGGTGAAAGAGTCTCTATGTGCTGAAAATTAACTGACCTCTGTGACGTGAGGCAGCTAGCAGACGGTCGGTTTAGTCAGTCTGTCTGCTTCCTGACCTGGGCCCCAGTTAGTCAAGTATAAACACTAAGACTATTTGCCATATTTCTAGAGAGAAGAGTGGCGCCACCCCAGGAGGGATGAAGAGCATCTCTTTTCAACAGGTCAGGTCTGCCCCAAAAGCTTGTTTTCATTGTGTTGTGGTAATTTCACTTGTGTCGCGGCTTGTTTTTTTTGTGTAGGCTAATTTCATTACGTTGCAACTTGTTTCCATTGTGTTGTGCTAATTTCACTTGTGTTGCGGCTTGTTTTTGTTGTGTTGGCTAATTTCATTACGTTGTGACTTGTTTCCATTGTGTTATGCTAATTTCACTTGTGTTGCAGCTTGTTTTTATTGTGTTGGCTAATTTCATTACGTTGCAACTTGTTTCCATTGTGTTGGGATAATTTCACTTGTGTTGCGCTAATTTCAATACATTGTGACTAGTTTCTGGTGTGTTGTGGCTTGTTTCCGTTGTGTTGTGCTATTTTCATTGTGTTGCATATTGTTTCCAATGAATTGTGCTAACTTAGATTTTTTGAGACTTGTTTCTAGGTTGTTATGCTAATTTTGTTGTGTCATGGCTTGCTTCCATAGTGTTGTGCTAATTTCGTTGTTTTGAAGCTCGTTTCCATTGTGTTGTGCTAATTTCATTGTGTTGCAGCTTGTTTCCAATGTGTTGTGCTCATTTTAATTTGTTGTGACTTGTTTTTCGTTGTTTTGTGGAGAATTTGTTGGGTTGTGCACTACTGGGCCACCGTACATTAGCGATAGAAGAGCTCTAATTTAGAGTTTTTGTGTTAAAACCAGTAAAAACACCAGGCTTCTGGATCTGCAGTGTTACTAAATAGCAAAACCATTCGGTTTGCCAAGAAAGCTGTAATTTGGTTGGCAATTAACCTCACTATAAAATGCAGTTTATGATTATTGCAATCCCAGTTCAGCATCTCCCCAACCTTGTTACACAGTGTTTCTGGTCAAAAATGACTGGCCTACAAAAAAGTGCTAATACATTTCTTGTTAGAATGAAAATAAGTCACAAAAAGATTGAAACCAAGATTTGATGATAATACCTTTTTTTTTCTCTCTCATGAAAAAACAAAACAAAAACGCAATTTATTTTTGGATCCACCATGTGGAAGCAGTGTTTTGCAAAGCCATTTGGTTTGCCAAGAAAAGCTGTAATTAGGTTGGCAATTAACCTCACTATAAAATTCAGTTTATGATTATTGCTAACCCCAGTCCAGCACGCTTAATACAATGAACAATAATTAATATGAAAAATATGCATGATTTCATAAAGCAGTCCTGAAAGTAAATCATTAGCTAAATGAACAGCAACAACAGTAATGAAAACATCTTCAGGCATACATTAATTCCTCACAACTAAGTCTCTGACGGCATGTCCTAATGGCAATAAATTCAACATTTCAGCCACACAATCACTTCATGAGTTGGGGTGAAAGCAGGCTTTGTAGACTTCCTGTAGGGCAGCACAGAAAGAGAATGCCTAACAAACCTGCATCATTAATGTGGATAATTATCATATATTACTTGAATTAGCATGAAATTAGCATGTCTTCAGTCCCCCTGAATGTTCAGAGACATGCAAAAGAGACAACAGGGAGACGCTGCTGTACAGGGGCACACTTTGGCACTACAAAACAACAAGCGCTCTTGGCCATGGTGTTATCGTCAGCATTATTACTTACGCCGCGCGGAACTCTTTTGTTTTGACAGTTTATCAAAGGCAATAACATTCACAGATTGCCCACGATGGGCATGCTCTTGTAATAATGTGAATAATTTAGTAATTACACATTCAAATTGAAATAAATAATGAATGAGAGGAGAAAGGAATCATCCCAATCTTCTCTCTGTTTGTGCAAGTGGGTAAATGTGTTTGACACAGAGACAAGTCAGAGGGGTAGTTTCTCCTGGACTCACTGTCAGTATAGAACAAGGAAAACAGGCCGGTCAGCCGAGTGATTTAGAGAGTACAGAGGTACAGCTGTTTTGGGGAGGGACTAAATAAAAGTAGTGTTACTACTTACTGAAATTACATAAAGTCTGATTCCTGTTTCTTATTTGCCACAGTGGAGAGTTGATTCATTCTAATAAATAATTTTCTTTCTAAACAGGTCTTTCTCATATATGCAGCAACTAAAAACCTGCCTCATTCAATCAATTTGTTTTAAATGGTTCCCCTCTATGTAGCAAATGGAAGGTGTGATTTATTCTAGTGCATCTAACATGTTAATGAACATATACAAAATACAGCAGCATATTTAGTAGCTGTTGCAGGCCTAAAATTGGTACTAAGTATTTGTTGCTTTAAAATTTAAATTTAAATCACATCTAAATATATAGCTGTCACGTTTATTAACTTGTTTCCTAATTTGGTCCTCTTCCTTTTCTTGTTTTAGTTAATTGATTGATCCTCACCTGTCTCCTGTTCCATCATTACCTTCTGTGTGTATTAATACCCGTTCTGTTCAGTTCCTCCTCGTCCGTGATTGTTGATATCGTTGTTGATGTATCGTTGTTGAATGTATGCTAAATGTATTCTTGTTAATATAGTCTGTACCTCCTTTGTCATCAGTAAACTCCTTATTTGTTCCAGATCCTCTTCTCTCCCTTTGTTTTACGTTTAGCACTACCTCATCTGTAACAATAGCTATATATAAAAAAATACATTTAAGCTGTAGTAGTACAATATTTGAAACTAAGACTGAAATGAATGTAAATGTATTAAATATAAAAATTTAAAGCTAAACAGTAAAAAAAACCTACTAAATGACAAAATTACTACAACTTTAACTAATTTACACATAAAAAAAATACTGTACAACTAAAAGCTAATTTAAAATATTAATAAAAACTAGAATAGTATGCAAATAATACTAAAACACTGATATGTTGCTATGCACCACTATGTTTTTTTTTTTTTTTTTGTAAAATGAGTCCCTTTTATATTTTTGTATGAATGTTTAGATGGATGGAAAATAATTTTGATCTTAATTGAGATTCATTGAAAAATCCATACTTTTTTAGCCAGACATCTACTGACTTGTAAACTTGTGAAAATAAAGTTATTATTTAAAAATGGTGCTGTCAAAATTAGAGTGTTAATGCAGGTGATTAATTTTTCAAGTTTAGAAAAAATATTTAACGCATTTAACGCATGGGTGGGGATAGGGTTGGCTAACCCACTTACAACTGCTGCTTCGGTCTCTTTTTTTTCTTGACAAAAAGTGCATTTGTTTAGTCAGAGAACATCTTTACGAACACATCAAACGGGAGACTTTCCAGATGTGCAGTACAGTTTGCCTCAGTGACAGGCACTAGTCAACCAAACTCAGAAACAGTACAGGTGATGTTAAAACAAGCAAAGTGAAATGCAGTCAGATGAGATTTTGTCAAACCAAATGTCAGTAAAAACGAATTTACCTGTCCTGTTAGCCGTTAAACTGTCCCTTGTAGCACACACATTTCATATTAAAGGGTTAGTTCACCCAGATAGCAAATTTATGTAATTAATAACTTACCCTGATGTTGTTTCAAACCCGTAAAACCCCCGTTTTCCGGATATCCAGCTGCTTTGTTTTGAACTCTCTCTCACAACAGACACGGAAGAGAAGACAATGCTGAATAAAGTTGTCGTTTTTGCTATTTTTGGACCAAAATGTATTTTCGATGTTTCAAAAAATTCTAACTGACCCTCTGATGTCACATGGACTACTTTGATGATGTTTTTCTTACCTTTCTGGACATGGACAGTATACCGTTCACACAGCTTCAATGGAGGGACTGAGAGCTCTCGGACTAAATCTAAAATATCTTAAACTGTGTTCCAAAGATAAACGGAGGTCTTACGTGTTTGAAACAACATGAGGGTAAGTTATTAATTACATAAATTTGCTATCTGGGTGAACAAACCCTTTAAAGCTCAAATGAAACCACAAACATGCATGTCAGTTCTGCGTTCAGCAAGTTCAGCAGTGGCAGCTCTTAAAATAATAGCAGTCAAATAACCTAATAACCCGGCTGCTTTGATGTCTGTTAATAAAAAAAAGAGAAAATCAATATCTTTTGTAGCTTTAAGGATTAATTTATATGTAATTTAGTATTTAGTGTTTGATAAGTGTTTATACATTTTTGTATATTTTCTAATTGCTGAAGGGCACAGACGAATACTGGGTTTAAGTGAAGATTGTTTAAGTTTACTTAAATTAGCCTAGATGATATTTAAAAAAAATCTAATGAATGTTAAAATTGATAGATCTCAATTGTACTGTCTTGTTAAATGTTATAGTCAATGGCTAAATATTTCCTAGAGACATCAGTGATCCCTAAAATATGAAGACTGAATGTGAAATTATTGCTATATAAAATTTCATAACTTGTATAATTGGCTATAAATTCAAGGATATTGCCTGCTTTAATGTTTAGCTAATTTTTGTTAGCCTAGCATATAGACTGTTTTCCTTTCCTTTTTTTTTCTAAACGAGCAGCTTGACTGTAGTTGAACCATGTTAAATTATGAATAGCTTGTAACTTGGCAAGCTACAGTTTCAAAGTAGCTTCTCCAGCACTGAAAGAGAGTGGATGAACAAAGTACTGTTGAGACAGTGGAAACACTTACTGCAGAGTCAGATCACAATTTTGGAACAGCTCAGGTTGAGCCAAGATAACAAGTGTTCACTTTCCCACATCACCTACACAGGAAGTGGAAAGACATGCATTTGTGTGCAGGGTAAGCAGGGGTCAGGTGAGGGGGCTGAAATACGGGTGCCTACAATGAGCTGGAAGTTAAGTTGAAAAGGCACAGGTGTTGGGGCTGTGGCCAATAGGGAGGAGTAGAGCCGGTCCCCGAACCACTGACAAACACGCTGGCAGAGAAAGAGAAAGAGAGAGGAGAGAGAGAGGAAGCACTGCGTCCACAGCTTTCTGGCAGGAACATCTCTCATTCTCTCACTCCATCGTCTCCTCACTCGCGTCTGTCTCTTGGCCCCCTCCTCTTTCTCTTCTGTCTCTCCACAGCAATGCAACAATTAACCAAGCAGCATCTGGTGTAGCAGAGGTAGATTCAGTTTCTCTCAAACAAATCTGATAGTGACTCTAGCAACCCCTCTCTCTCTGGCTATCGGAGTGTAAATGGTATTACTTGGCATGATAGTTGATTTTGAGCAATGCTGTATTTTGAGAACGTCCTCGTTATTTTGTTGGCACTGACTTGATGTATTTGGAGCGGACAATAGGAGGATGCATTTGCCAATGTCCTTCTGTATAATGCTGCTGAATTCAAGTTTGGCTTCAGCAACCACTTATTTAAGTGGCAGGCATTTCTCTTTCTCTGTACATGTGTTTTTCCATACTAAAGCCTATCGTTCTTCTAGGATTGTTATTTTAATATGATAATTCGTATGTTTAAGACAAACTTTGTCAGGAAATTTCATCATGACACCTAAATTCACACACATGGATTCTACTGGAGGTGATTTTGACTCATCATATTGACCTAATCATCATATTGTGATTTAGTTCACCAAAAAATATTTGTTAACAACAATATTAGAAAACCAAGGTAAAATTGTTTAATTTGTACAAGTATATTATAATTATAGCTCATGCAGACTGACAGACTGGTTTTCTTATACTAATTGATTTATTTATTTTTCATATAGCTTCATGAGGCTTGGAATACAGTGCAAGAGTTATATGGACCAATTTAGTTTTTTTAATATTTCTATGGCATTTTGGAGCTTGACAGTCCCCCTCCTCATGTTCTTTCATTGTTCTGAAAAGATTGCCCAGGATAGTCTTCATAAATACACCTTCTGACTTCATGTGGCTGACATGAGGCGAGTAAATAATGACAGAATTTTCAATTTTGGTTAAAATATTCCTTAACAAGGAGAATAATAACAGACACCTCTTTATGTACCAGTTATACACCCTTAACTCGGATTCAACCTTAACAACAAGAACATTTCACCATTAACTAGAATCCTACCACACATCACCCTTAATTGGAAGAACGGCAACAACTCATCCTCCTTAACTAGAAGAATACACATCACCCTTAACAATGAAAACTTATCATCGCTCTTAAATAGGAAAGCACTAACACTTCACACTTAGCTTGGAGAACATTACACACAATCCATACAAAAAATATCTGCACAACTTAGACATAAAAAAAAAAAAACATTTGTTTTTCTGGCAAGAGTAACTTGAGCTAATGCTAAAAGACTAAAATCCTTCCCTACTTGTCATTTATTTGTTTGTGGGCATCTCTGGGGTCTGCTGAAAAGCACACCTGATCCCAAGAGGCCCAGAGAATTGAAACATTGAATCAGTGCTTGTTTAACAGCAGACCAGAAGAAAGTATTAGGATTAAAGAATGAACATCTTATCCATAACAAAATAATAGGAATAAATAAGCCTCGATAACACTCACATGCACTGGCAACCTTGTTCCTCCAAATCTGGAGTCTTCCAGTTGACCCCTGAGTAACACATTTAGAAACTGACCTAGTGTTAACAGCCAAAAGGACTCTTTCCAGGCTTTTTGCACCTCTTCACACCCTCTCCTTTTCCTTCTCCCATGAGACCCAAGAACAGAAACCTAGTTTAGCGTTTTAATAGTTTTCCACGCCATGCAGCTCCAAAGGTCAGGAGAAGGACATCAGAAGTGTGGCGGGGTTCCTCTTAAAAGCAGGGCTAAAACAGTAGAGCGCAAGGCACACTTAGATCAACTTAACATGAAAAGCGCAATCCCTTCCAATGGGTCCCACACCTAATTACGACACGTGCCCTGGTTCCCTCCGTAAATTGTCCTCTGAAGTGGGCGTCGGGCGTCATGGAGAGTGGTTTTTATTGTGCTTGTTAGATAAGAGGCTGGTGATACTGTGGCTGTGGTGTTGTAATGGGCCTTGATTAGCTACAAAAATAGATTTGTGTGACTGCCGTGTAGCTGGATACCTCACTGAGACAAAATTAACATTAGTGTCAATTAAATTTTAATCAGAGCAATATGCTGCAGATGGGAATGAGACAAGGAGCGTACATTAAAACAACGAGCTATGTGATGAGATGGTTGGTTCATTCTCACAGTTGCTTAGGAGAAATTTCCTATGCTTTACCAAAGCCTACACTCATTCCTTCTTCTAGCTGCGTCCCCTTAGCCTCTGCGTTTCCAATTTCCCATCTATTTTCTACCCTCCGTCTTGCTCTTGATTTCTTTTCTCAGTTTTTCTTTGCTCCAACCTCACCAGGTTCTAATTGAGAAACAGGTCTTTACGAATTGAGCCAATGACTTTTTTCTTTTTGTTCAAATGAATATATAAAAAAAAGGCCTTAAGCAATGAACATTTTGTCAAAAACACTAGTAAACATGTTGTAATTTACATGTTGTCTATTGCTGCATTTACTTCCTTAAAATAGAAGTTTAATTTCATAAAGTACAATATGGGGTGTTGTTGGCGCAGTGGAAAAGACACATGCTTTTGGTGTCAGAGACCAGAGTTCGAATCCACTGTGAGACACCAATGTGTCCCTGAGCAAGACACTTAACCCCTAGTTGCTCCAGAGGCGTGCGACCTCTGACATATATAGCAATTGTGCTTTGGATAAAAGCATCAGCTAAATGAATAATGTGATGTAATGTACAAGTTGATTTCAAAATGCACCTAAAATCATTTTGTGATTTTCAGTTGAATAAAAGACTATTTTTCTCTATATATTTCATCAGAGGATTTCTTTAAAAAAAAGTCAAAAAATCTCGTCTCGTCTCGTTCACCCAGTATCGTATCTCGTCTCGTCTCGTCTCGTGGGATTAGTGTCTCGTCACACCCCTACCATCTACACTTGTCTACAACAGTTTAAAGAGTATGCTTGCTTGCTGCTTTAACATTGCTCACATATTTAGATTAATAATTTATTAAATGTTACATAACATGAAGCTGTTTTTGCACTGATGCCAGATGTGTAATTTATTTGCTGTGAATCTTATTCTTTGACTTAAAAAATAATACATTGTATTAAAAAATACAATTTATAAATTAATACATGTATAATTTCACCATAGACGAGATCACAGTAGCTATTACTACATTGTTTTGTATTATATAAAACAATTTAGGAGTTACAGTTTCTGCAAAAATAACTATCATGACTAGAACTAATACTTCCGATCTTTGATTATGATTGGCTGAGCCATGTTTGAAGCTTATGCTAAATACTCAGTGATATTAATAAGCACATACCTATGACTTCAATATTGTGCCACAGTGTGTTGCTTTACTCATCCTCATTATTGTTTTGCATTGCATAAATAAAGAGTTTATTTGCAAAAACTGATACTGATAAAATACTGTTTCATAAATATTTTTTTCATTGTAGTTTTTATTGTGTTTTATTGTGCTAGCTAGCTGTGCTTTAATATTTTTTTATTGATTGATATTAATTGGCATGCAGGATAAAAAAAAAAAAAAACACTTCATCTTACTTTTTGACAATATAAATATCACCAACCACTCCAGACTGTATATTTTTTGCTCAGTTTTGGCCTCTAGATAAAACTGGGGTGTATATATTTTTTTTCTTAAAGCTCTATATTGTCCTATATTACCCTATATAAGCCACAAAAAATGTATGTATAAAATATGCTCCTCAAAAAAAAAAAAAAAAACCAACACACATAAGCAAACCTTTGCTAGATTTTTTGAAGATTTATAAATAAACCATTTGATTTCATTTTCATTTAGATTTTTCAGACTACTATTTGAGCCTAATAGCGACAATGGCGATTCAAATCACCCACATGTAGATACTCCATGTCTCTATAGCTCTCGAACGCACTGGTTCTCTACCATGTGACCATCTCGTCATAAAATCATTTGCCAGCTCTTGGCTTTTCTCCTCGTATGGCCCATTTTTTCTTGCCTCTTAAAATTCTATGCCTCTTCTTCTCTTTCACAATCACTCTCCTCACATCTACCCCCGCCTTCAAAACACTTTTCCCCTCACAAATCTCTCTCAGATTCGCTGGCCCTCCATCTCTCTCTCTCAGGTGAACAGGTATAGGGTTTTTGAAATGAGATGATACAAATGATTTTTATAGGCTTGCTGTGGTGCTCGAGGAGCCTAAGCTGAGGCCATCACCGGGCCCATTGTCTGCACGCATGCGATTCTTTCACGCATGCGATTGATTTAATGTCTACGATAGGTAGGATGAGGAGAAACTAGGTCACAAGTGTCCTTACTTTTTTAAATAATAAGGCGAGACTAGAGAGCGTGTGTGCGTGTCTAAGTGCGTAGAAGAAAAGGCTGCAAAAAAAAGAATGAGGTGGGAGGGAATCTAATTCAGAGAGAGAAATGGCATTTACAGGGCAAGCGAGAACCGAGCGAGTATTGGAGGAAGATGAAGACGAAGAAACGGCAGGAGTGGGTGATAGCGCTGGCAGCTAATGAGAGAATGAGTTTGTGACTGCCTCTCAGCGCCCGTGGTGACACTCTTCTGATAGGCAGAACAAGTGAAAAAGAGAAAGAGCGTATTTACATTGCTAAAGCTCAGCGTATTCTTTTTGTCCTCCCTCCCATGCTCCTCCAGCCATATCTGCAACAAGCCCCACTGCTGATTGCTCTTGGCCATTTCTCCATGCTTGTTCCACTTTCAGAAAGTTTGCGCTCTCTCTCTGCCTCGATGAGGGTAAATTTCTGGAGCTCTTGATTGCGAGATCCTAGTTAGCTTTTAGCTGAGAGAACCTCACAGTGTTATGGACTTTGTTGGCATGATTGCATTGAGGGGGCTCTGACAGAGATGCTTTATTGGCCACTTGGGTTGGATTCTCAAGGAGAGTGGTTTAAACTTTACTATGTGATTGCCTCAGCGTCTAATGTGCTGTAAAACTTCTCTGACCTGAGCTATTTCTGCAGTAGTCTCACGTAACCGGACCATTTGCTAAACCGCATAAAGCCCATATTACACCTCATTCTGGCAAAGAACCACTGTAGATGCAAACCAACCGACTACGAATTATACCACAGTTACAGCCCAGCTTGAAAAAGTGTAAAAAATATAATTAACTGATTTCATGGTGACTTTAACTTTGAAAACAATCGAAAATTCTGCTGTGCTCTAAGATGTCTTGTTAACTTACTACTCGCTGCCAAATCAATCTTGAACATCTTTCAAAGATTCAGACTTCATTTAATTAGCATATTAGCATAATATAAGCTGAACACAATTAATTCAAGAAAAACAGCAAGGATTTATCAACTTTCTTATTAGTGCTGGAATAACATTTCTATCAACCAAGTAGATTTTAAGGTTGTATAAGTCTTATTTATTATAATAGTATTATAATTATTATAATAATTATATCATCATTATTATAATAATAAGGCTTCACAAAATGTAATCAACAAAAATAAATCTACATCAGTAATATCCAATATTGCTTATGGTTAGAACTACGGTGTTTTTTTTTTTTCTTTTGACAGGAATGTTGCTTTAGGGACACTTTCTACTTGGCAAAACCACTGTCACTTTGTAATTCCCCAGTCAGCAGATATTCAGCGGTGCTGAGATATAGTCGCAAATATGTGATCATGTACTCTTAGCACTAGTCATCTTTCAGCAGGCCACTCTGCTGTACTCCTGCTCACATTTCTTCACACTTGGGCTTTAATGAAACAGTCTGCTTGAAGCATGTGTGTGTTGGTGAGGAGTCTGTAATGATGCTTTTTTGCCCTGAGTGCGTGTTTGATTGACAGATGGGTGTTTGGCCCAAAAACAAGCTGCAGTAATTAGCCTGGCACAAGAGCATCTGGTCCTGGAGTACACCTGCTCCTATTGTACAGTGAGTATCTGTGTATGTGGGCCATATTGTTATTCAAATCATACTGGCTAATAATGTTATGCTCCTAGCTCACTTAATTAATTGTCATAATGTACCAGTGCTGCATAATAATAATTCACAATAGAGATGGGCCAAAAAAATAAATAAAAGGATGTTCACATGTAGAGCTAGTGTTTCATTCTTTTGATGAGCTGAACACACACGCACACTTAATTTTTTATGTAGTTATCATCTCAACTATTAAAGAGTTTAGAAAGTATATTGGTGATAAAACTGTCTTTATCATTACTATAAGAATAAGAAAAAAAATACCTTCAGTATTTTTATCTTACAGCATATTTCTATTACTACTACTATCACTGCTACTACTACTACTAATAACTGTTATTTTTCATAACAATATTAATATTAAGAACCAATACTTAAGAGATAAGAATACTCAAGATAAATGTCCTGTTTTATTTTAGTTATTACTATAATAACAACAACGATACTTATTATTAATAACAATGTTAATATTAAGAAGCAATACTAAAGAGATAATACTAAAGATAAATTTAATTTTTTTAATTTTTTAAATTTAATTATTATTATTATTATTAGTAGTAGTAGTAGCAACAGTAGAAGTAGTAGTGTTGATAATAATATTAATATTAAGAGGTAATACTAAAGAGATAGGAATACTGAAGATAAATGTCTTCATTTTATTTTAAATATTACTATAATAATAGATAATAATAATTATAATAATAATACTAATAATAATAATTATTATTATTCTTCTTATAAAGACATATCTTACAATCAGAATACTACTACTCTTAAAAACAATAATAATAATAATCGTAATGTACATTTACTTTTTTTAATTTACAGTTTATTGATCGTTAATTCATATTGTCATCCCTCAAGAGAACACTAAACACAACAGCAGACAATAGCATTGGCACAAAAGCACAGTAACAACCCAACCCATGGTGCGGAAACACACACATTGAGAATATTGGAGCGTGAAAATACATTTCAGCGTGTGTTAACCTGGAGGCATGTTTTTACCCAGGTGCAGTCTGCTTAACCTGTCTGTTTTAATTGTGATAAAAATTTGATTGTTAATGTTAAATATTGACACGCTCAAACAAATGGCCACTAACACCTCGAAGCTATGTCTCTAAAACTAAAAAGCTAAAGAGCTTTTGATGTGTATTGTATGCGGATTAAGAATAATGCTCTATCATTACATTATTAAGCTGTTGTGTGTCAGACGTTTATGGGAATTTAACCAAATATTCTTATGTGATTGCATATGTGGGTACACTGTGACATGTTAATTGTAATATTGTCTAACAGACACAATATAGTGGGCTGAGAAAACGAAATGCAACGAAAACGATGAGAAAACGAAATGCACCTTCAATACCACGACTTAGGTGCCCTTGAGCAAGGCATCGAACCCCCAACTGCTCCCCGGGTGCCGCAGCATAAATGGCTGCCCACTGCTCCGGGTGTTTGCTCACAGTGTGTGTGTGTGTTCACTGCTCTGTGTGTGTGCATTTAGGATGGGTTAAATGCAGAGCACAAATTCTGAGTATGGGTCACCATACTTGGCTGAATGTCACTTCACTTCACTTCACTTCATACTTACTGTATTTTTGTCTATTTGTCAGCAACCTAGAATCTGGTGTCAGTTTGGTCCGCCTGGGTTGAGTCCTTTTATCATGCCAAGTAATTCAAGCTTTTAATGCCTGATGCATTGAAAAGGTAAAATACATTCAAAAAGTATAACAAAAAATAAATAAATTGTGTGGACTAACAAATAACTAGTCATGTAAGGGTACACTAAACTGTGTTAAAATTATGTAGAAATCACAGTGACTTTCAGTATGGTTTACGCGGAAGCTCATACTATCATTTAACAACCTCACAGATTAAAGGTTTGCAAATTATTGCTAAAAATCAATGTCTCTATAAAGCAAGCGAATGGGATTTTTACTTCTGGACCCCCACTGTTGGGCTTCTTCGTGAGAAAACTGTTTTATTTCCACATTATTGACTTACAGGTCAGAACAAGCATAATAATCACAGAACTATTAAATGTCTCATTAACAACTGTTTACAGAGGGAATTAAACATGAAAGTCACAGGGTGTTTTACTGAACAAATAGACACAGACATACACGGCCCTTTAAAGATTGTGTTCTCTATGATTTCAGGTTAATCACTGTACAGAGAGGGATATTTTCTTTCTTTAAACGGAGAGGACCAAATCATGAGTGCTCACTACAACTGTATGTTTAGACTAATGATATATAGGCTTGCTGCAGAAGTGCTCAGTCTTCTTCACTAGTGTTTGAAACCTGCTACTTCAGGGCATCACTGGATTTTCTGGGGTCAAGATTTAGCTGGTTAGTAATGCATTCATGTATTCTGACTAAATCAAATTCTTTTGAACAAAGCTGTCACTAATATTTTGTGTTGATTATTTGTGCTTACGTGTGGTTCCACCAGTCAGTGATGGCATAGTTCATTATTCTGGTGAAGTGTATGGCACGTGCAGCTCAAAAACAAAAACAAAACAAGTCTGGTAGTTTTGCAACTATACTTAAATTGTGACCCTAGACCACAAAACCAGTCATAAGTCACACAGCTATATTTGTAGCAATAGCCAATAATACACTTTATGGGTCAAAATGTTCTTTTATGCCAAAAATAATTATGATATTAAGTACATTTTGTACATTTCTTACCATAAATATATCAAAACTTAATTTTTGATTAGTAATATGCATTGCTAAGAATTTCAACTTTAAAGGTCATTTTCTCAATATTTGCATTTTTTGCACCCTCAGATTCCAGATGTTCAAATAGTTGCAACCTAACAAACCACCCAACAATCAATGGAAAGCTTATTTATTCAGCTAAAAATAAATAAATAAACAAATGTCTAATATTAATGAGCTGCTAATTATTTACTGGCCAATAACCAATAAAAGGCAGATATTTAAATTCTACTGTATTTTGTCTAAATAAATTAAAATAAACTCTGAATTAAAAAAAAACATTAATTTTACAATTTGCTTAAGATTACGTTTAACGTCTGTGCTATTAAAATATTAGTGATTTTAAAGATTAGATGACAACATAGGTAATAATATACAATAACATATTAATGATATCAGGTGATCACTGATATGGCAATGCATAGTGTTAAAAAGATTATCATGAACTTATTTTTATATTTAAATAAAAGTGAAATCAAATTAAATATAAATATTAAATGAAAACAGAACAAGAATTACAATGTAACAAAACTGAAAAAGTAATAGTCACTTTCTGGACATTCTCCATAAGGTTTAAAGAGTAACTAAACCCTAAACCAACTTTTTTTAGTTAATGATCTATAAGAATGGGGCTTTATTAGTGCTGTTCATTGCTTCGAGTAACTTTTTTGACATTTGAGTATAAAGTGTTTTAATTCTACAATATATGGTGTAAAAATGTGTGAGTGCTGCCCTCTTCAGGTTGAACGGTGGCTACTGCAGTTGATTTTTCCTATTGGATGTTGCGGTGGCAAGTGACGTAAGCGGTGGCAGGTGACGTAAGCAGTTTCCAGCTCACCACGCCCCTTGGTACGAGCTACCACGCCCTTGGCAGTATAAAACCATCAAAATCACTGTAGTGAGTCAGGAGCTGGAATTGCGAGTATTGGTAACGACCAGGATAGACTATTATAGCATCTTTCAGCATAGCAATTATATAGTTATTTAGATCTTCAAGTTAGCGTAGATTTATCTGTATTTAGTACAGTGGTCAGGATGGTACGGAGGTGTGTTGCTGGTTGTGACAGCACTGCTGGACTGCATAGTTTTCCAGCAGACTTTAAAATTAAGCGCCAGTGGTTGCATGCATTTGGCCTGGAAGACCGCAAGTTCCCGCCTAGAGCTGGAGTGTGCAAACTGCATTTTACACGGGATTGCTTCTCCAACGCAATGGAGGTGGAAATGGGCTTCTCCACACAGCTCGCGCTGAAAAGCGACGCGGTGCGGGAGTTAAGACCGCAGTTTGAGCCAGCGGCTCGAATTGATATGAACAGACACCTCGACACCCTCCACTTCATGTAAAAGTGGGGGAGAAAAGTCCTCTACTTCAAATGATCGCTCTGTTGCAAAGCTACTTGCGTCATTACAGTCACTCTCCATGTTAGCGTCTCTGACAGCAGCTGTCAATCAATCCGTCACTACGGGTCTCAGGATCACGCCGCACTCGCTCAGCCCCGCCCTCAGTTCGTCCCCTCTATCTCCGCTGTGATCTGCCCATTTTTCAGCATTTTTCAAATATTGTCAGTGGGTGGAGTCAGGCTCTGAGCAGGGGTTTAGTTACACTTTAAGGACATTAAAATCCTAAAACAACACAATGCAATGCATAAC
The DNA here is from genome assembly GCF_963082965.1 of Carassius carassius. Taxonomy (NCBI): domain Eukaryota; kingdom Metazoa; phylum Chordata; class Actinopteri; order Cypriniformes; family Cyprinidae; genus Carassius; species Carassius carassius. Next base: position 8,499,427 of record NC_081761.1, read on the forward strand.
TCAAAAAAGCGGTAAAAAACACTTAATTAATTCAGAAAATTCCTTCATATTAACACAGTACACTGGGCCCTATTTTATGTAATTAGAGTGTAGACATGCTGATTTGGCAACTAACTGAAATAATTTAAAGTTGAAACACTAAAATAAAAAAAACATAGAAACTAAAACAGAAAAAAACCTGCTAATATTTCGACAAAAACTAAGACAGTTTCTTTTCAACAAAATTCCACACAAAATGGAATACAAATTAAATAGAAAATATATAAAGATAAAAGCCAATTCAAAATATTAATAAAACCAGCTTCGGCATCTCCACAGCCCTACAGAGCATAAGCGGTTTGGAGAATAACTGATGGATGGATGGATGGATGAACGAATGTATATAAATAATAACAACAATCACCCATCCATAATGTTAACAGAACACTTTGTCAAATCCTCCTTGAGACATATAAATCTTGTCACCCTCAATCTACCTTAACACAAGTTTATTCACATAAACAGATAGTAAAACAGAAGTAAATCCCAGCGAGGCTGCTAGTAGCCAAGCACTGTAGCTTAGCATCACCTTTAGATCTGTTAGCGTACCAGCACAGATGGCGGTACAGAGAGGAGGCCGCCACCTGCAACACTCACAAACACCAAACACACCTTTAATGCGTCGGCGGAACACTACAGATGGTGACAGAGAGAAGATCATAGCCCTCAAGCTGAGACAAGATGCCTGCCGGAGATCAGACGGCACTAATGTGACTCAGAGATGGTGATCAGTCAAGCACAGAAGCACACAAAAGACGCACACTTGAGATTAAGTTCAGTCAAGTGTTACGGGTATCGTTGACCATGCCGTGGTGGAACAGATCTCACAGTGGAGTTTTATCCTCTTCCACCCTGAGGACACACACACACACACCAATATGACTTCTTAAACTGTGACTTCCATCTGTGATAATAGCTTAAAGGTAAGCTGAAGGTGATCTTTGACAAAAAGCAAACCTATCCATGCTCTGTCCATACACATGGCATTGTTCCCATTTCTGTTATTCTTGAAAAGCTTTTTACTCATTGGTTGGCACTGTTCTGCCTTGCGTTAACGTTCATTGCCAGTACCCTTTCCTGGAGATTTACACAAATGCACTGACACTCATTTTTTCTCTCTGACACACACTTTGCATACTGTAGCCTGGCGTAACACCGAAGTGCTTCTGACTGCATCAAAAGCATTCGGCGAAGCGTAAAGCCTTGACAGGGTAATATTTACCCTGTCAAGGCTTTAGCCTCTATTTAACCTCTAGAAACTAGGCTAAGCTACGTACAGTACCACCGATCCTGTACACGTCAAACTTTATGCTTCCTTTCCACTATTGTCTGTTTGTTATCAAGTATATAACCAAATTACACACACAGAGTGCACACACGATTTATTAGTCTATTAAAACTCTACATTCAAGGTAAATTGTAGACGGCAAAAATACTTCTGTATTCCTTTTATATTTGGATAATTTAATATAGTTAAATTAATCACACAAAAAGTGCATGATATCAGCATGATAACAAATTTAAGGATAATTTTATTCAATTTCAGTAAAGTTACCAATAAGTGACTTACATTTTTAACAATGTTGCTTGTTTTTTACTCAATTTTACAAATGAAAATAGTTCCAAATAAAGATCACAGCACTGCTTTGTGTCTCTGAGCAATGGACAGTGTTTACTTATTGAATTGTGACCTAGACTTGTAGTTGTTATTAAATAGTCGACCAAATTGACAATGCAACCCACAAATTCTGGGACGTAGGACCCTAACAATGATCTGATCTCTCTTTTTCATTCACACAGGTGGGTCAAATAAATGAACTAGAAGCCAGAGTACAAAAAGGGTTGATTTATTTTCTAGAATGAGAAATATCGTTCTTCTCTTTCGACTAAAATGACTTGGTAACGCCTTTCATAACACAAAAGAAAACAAAAAGGAAATAAACTAATTACAACCATTAAACACCACCCTAAATGGATTTAAAGTAAACTAAACCAAATTAATTTTCAAAAGAAATAGTAACAACGCTCCAAACAAATCAAAATCTAACTAACATAATACAATAAGAGAAACAAATCATTCAGCTAAAATTCATATTAATTAAACAGGAAAATCATACTTTAAATCAAAAGAAAACATGATAAGAATGGCACTCAAAATAACACCAATCAACCTAGAATCATAAAATGGAAAATATACCACATGGGAGGAAGAAAAAAAATCAAACCCAAAGAAAAGTCAAACCCAATAAAACCATTATACGTAAAACACACAATCAAACAAGACCTCCCAATACAGCAATATACCATTTAAATAAGACAGGCAGATCCCGCAAAATGAATGCCACAAATCAAAAAAATATATAAAGCAACCAAATCCCAAGTTCGGTTGGGAAAAAAACGATGGCCACTTGCCAAGGAAGGTTTTGACGTCCTGTAATTAAAACCATTTAAATTTTATTTCACACAACATTCTACATTTAACGATTATAAAAAAAATACTCACGTTGCTAATACACTAATGCTCATTTAATGGATACTTAACATACATAAGTCTTTAAAAAAAAAAAACTTGATCATTACTTACGTCCAGTGGCCGTAACAAAGCGCAAAATGGCATTACATCATCTACCCACCTAACAGCACAACTTACTCATTCCGGTTACAGAATGAATCAGCTTTTTGGGCAAATAAGTTGATTAAATTATTTATTTACTCATTAACACAGTCAAATGCTTTGTTCCTGAACGAATTAACCGTTTGAATGAATCTGTTGAAGCTCAACGACTCACTCATAAACAGTCACTTGCTGTCACTTACTGCCAGTTTTAATTTCAAATAAATTTTTTAAATCATTTCAAATCTCAGTATTTAACAATTTATGATAAAAACAAAACATTATTTATCCATCTGTAACTGCAGTCTACATGCATCCATGTCCCCTTTGAGCTACATTAACCTGTTAACCAGGCCCCCCATTATGGGTCTCACAGCTGAAAGTGCTCTACCTAACTTAAAATTGCTACAGTTCCTTACTTCAGTGTGTAAATACATCTAATACATCTAATGCCATTTCAGATTTAGATTCCAGAAAGGTTTATATATATATATATATATACATATATATAAATATACACTTTTCCATTTTCCATTTACTTCTACTTTTACTTTCAATACTTAAATATGTTTATAATAATAAGATTATTATTATTATTATATTTTTTTGTATTAATAACTCATAATTTAAGACTTTTACTGAAGTAATGTCCTAAACGGTGACTTCAACTTCTACCAAAGTAATTTTTTGGTAAGATATCTGTACTTTTACTTGAGTATGACTTTCAGGTACTTTATACACCACTGAGTTTAATACCACTGACATATACTTTAACACAATATTCTTAAGTACAAAGTGTTCTCACTATCCCAGGTTCATTGGAAAAAATGCATCTGCAGTGACAATTCTGCTAAATGACATTTTGTTGATTTTGCACATTTCGCAACACTTTTAAAATGAAATGTCAAGTGAGTGGCACTAAAAGCACATTTAGTTTTATCCAAAACAGATGAATGTCAATCTGGAAACCTTTTATTGTTGTGTGAATGAATTAAATTTCCAGTGAGTGTTGGTAAAACTTTATACCACCGATGCTAAACCACTACTTTGAGCCTAACCAAAAGTGTTAACAAAAGCAAACATTAGGTACCAATGCATTTGCCAAAGCTAAGTATTTGAGCTCTTTTATCATGACTAGTGTTTCATGGGACTTGCACCTGAGAGCTCCACATCAAATTCATTGCAGTACCAGGTGAGCTACAGAGCAAGTTTACTACGTTAGAAAAACCATATGGAGATGATTTTATGAGATAAATGTCATATATATATATATATATATATATATATATCTTTTTTTTTTTTTTTTTTTACAAAATTTCAGGATATTGAGATACAGGCTGCACGATGTGTCGTTTAAGCATCGATATCACGATGTACGAATCCACGATAGTCACATCGCAGGATGCGTGATGTAGGCTGTCGTAGTTGATCCGTTATTCATTAACTGTACGGGCCAGCTGCTCCCCGGCCCTTGACTAATGTGATTCGCGGATTAATTGCACAGCTTAACCATCATAGAGTGAAAGTTTATCATTAGCATGTGTTTTTAAGTTCTGTCAGTTTAACACAGAGAGAGAGATAGAGCGCGAGAGACATAGGGAGAGAGAGAGAGAGAGACCGCATGCTCACCATCTTCAAACAACACAAGCGCTGTCTTGCTCTCTCTCCCTTGCGCATATTAATCAATTGACACGATGGTGTCGATGTTTAAATCATTTAAAATGAGAATGTAAGTGTGCTCACCCCATTTTTGTTTGTAAGAAAAAAATAGATTAGATTTCATATCGCAATATATATCACAGAAAAATAAAATATCGCAATGTCATTTTTTCCCAAAATCTTTGCAGCCCTACTTGAGATATTATATATATATATATATATATATATATATATATATATATATATATATATATATATATATATATATATATATTTGTGGATGATATATACATACAGTAAGTGTGAAGAATGTGCAAAATGTTAATAATTGAAACAAAATAAGAGTGATCATGAAAATTGCATGCTATATACTGCCCTGAATAAGCTATTTCACATAACAGATGTTTATATACTCCACAAGACAAAATTACAAAAATGACCAAATTGACCAAACTGTGTGTAATTTCCTGGATGATCCATGACTATTTTAATATTTTGAGACAGTTGATCATGAGTTTGAGACATCTCTCATGAGACAAAGTTAATAATCTCTAAAACAAAGAAAGAAAGGGTGCAGACAGGAGACCACCATGGTTATATACTGTAGGAAAGCAACTTTCTTGACCCAATTTGAAAGGGAGCCATGTCATTTCAAGGTAAGTTCATTTTTGCGAGCGGCTGTGTAATTAATTTTACAGAAAGACCTCACTTTTAGTGTCACATTTTCTGAAAATAGCTTGACAGCGTCATGCACTAATTGCGTATCAGTAGTGCCTACCTCTTTATTAAACTTCATATTCAATTACACATTAGTGATTATGGAAGCAAAATAATTCAAGGCATCATTTTATCATTTCATCTAAAGAATCATCCTCAATCCTTGACCTTATGGCTGAGTTCTCCCTACTTCAAAACAAATGAAGCAGCTCAGATAAGATCTACCTTGAAATTTACCTTGAGCAGTCAATCAGCAGGAAAAGTTCATAGGTTACCAGTGCATCACAAACAGAACAGGAGCCAATTACAATCCAGAGCCTCTCTGTTGACAAAAGAGCCCTCCAAACTGAGATGGAGTATAGATTTTTAATTTAAAACTGCAACATGGGGGTCAGAACACTGAAATTTCAATAGACAGAAAAGGGATGGGGCAAGAGAGAGCGTGCGGGAGTTAGGATATAGAGAAATTAGGTCGGAATAGAAAATTTATGAGGACTAATATGCTCTGTTGCCGAGTTACATATGCATTCTCATGTGAAAATATTCATATTGAAATGCTTCTGTACAGTATACTGTAGGTTTTCTCTAAATGTTGCCTGTTCAAGCAGCCTCTGTCGCACAATTAACTACGTTCGTTTATTCTCACTTTGTAATTTACTCTGATTATAGTTGACCTTTGGAAATGACAATGTGAAATAATTCATCTCTAACAGAATGAAATAGTGGTGTGTGTATTTATGCTGGCTTCCAGTTGTTCTTTCACTTTCTGCATTAAAACATAAAATACATTATCAGACATAACTGGCCAAGTTAGAACCAAACATCAATTAAACATTATCTAAAGTGCATCCAACATCAATTACTGACCTATATTAAATATTATATTATACATTATATTAAAATAAATTTAACTATGTTTAGTAACACAAATCCAAAATTGATACAGTACATAAGATTTGTGTGCAATTTAGCAGAGCTGACTGAAACACGCCTCTCTAATGTATGGATAATCCAAGTGACTAGTCAGTCGCAAAGAAAGCCCTGTATAATTAAGGTCTTCCAAACATGCTTCTTACAGACTGTTCCTTCTAGACGCAGCTTTCAACTTTCAACATTTAAAACACAATGCTTGTGTTCCAAGACACTAAAAAACATGACAATTATAACGTTGCAGACTGAATACAAAAGGCAATTTAAAAACTAACAGCAGTTCTAATGAAAAGGATGGTTATTTGTATTCTGTACAGTAGAACTTAGCAGCATGTGTGGTTGCAAGATTCTTCCTAGGACTGGGCAATTTTTCAGATTTTATCTATTAATTCAAATTTAATGTTTTGGCACTAATTTTATCTTATTAGAAATCGACAATTCACAAACTTTTGAATTACCAAATGTTAGAATTAGAAACTTCAATAATATGCTTTTAATAACAGTAAAGATAAAAGAATGAATCGAATGCGGGTTGGTGCACATGATTAACCGCTCATGTGTGACGCGATCATATCGCTAGGTGCTATTCTCACAGAATGCGTGTTTGTTTGACAAAGATGGGACATGGGCAGTGGAATAGGAAAAAATGCAAGAGGATGGGAGTCAAACCTCTTTTAACTTGAGCACCGCGTTTAATGCTGTTTCAGGCATGATACGCGACGAGACACAAGCGTTTACAGTCAAACGCGTACATGTTTACATAGAAAAAATCGATGAAAAAAGGAGCACGCATTTTCCTCATATTATTTCTGACCATATAGGCCTAATATGTGTATAAGACAAGTTTGTACAAGATGTAGTTGTAGTTCATGCATCTTTTCTGCAAAGACATTTAACGATGGGGGAAGTCTAGATAGTTTGACTTCTAACGCTAAGTTTGTGGGTTCGAGTCTCGGCCAGCAATACCACAACTGAGGTGCCCTTGAGCAAGGCACCAAACTCCCAACTGCTCCCCGGGCGCCGCAGCAGAAATGGCTGACCACTGCTCTGGGTGTGTGTTCACGGTGTGTATGTGTGTGAGTTCACTACTGTGTGTGTGGACTTGTGTGCGTGGATGGGTTAACATTTACATCATGTTGACAACTTCATGTATGGTGCACTTCGAACATTTACATTTTAGTCTTTTTTTTTTTTTTAAAGAACAGTTAAACTTTTTTTCTCTTTAAAAAGAACAGAATTTTCTTTAACTAGAGGGTTAATAAATAAAAAGTTACTTGAATCACGTTGTACTTACATTTTCAAGCTGACGAGTTAAAAATTGTGAATCGGTCAAACATTCTCAAACAAAACAAACAAACAAAAGTGATTTAAATTTTTTACCATATCGCCCAGCGATAACCTAGTGAAATGTTGTGTGAAATGTGACCCCCAGTTGCCAATCTTGCAATGTGCAAACCACAACAAAATCCGATATTTAGTATCAGCATCGCTCTGGTAATGCCACTTTCTGCTGGACCAGGGTATCTGTCAGACGAGACCGATCCAAATCCGATATTGTGCGTATACTATTCTGTGTTATTGTTAAGCCCCTCAGAAGGCATAAACACATTATAAAGCACCATAAAGTTTCCATGCACTATATTTCACGTGTTCAGAGATGGTTCCATAGTTTTAATGCAAGGTACAGATGAATATTTATGTTGTTTAATTCAAGTTCACATAAATTCTTCTCTCCACTGCAGCTGTCTGTCATCCTCCATTCAGCATTCAAGCTGCGTGTCGAATTCGGGTGACAATCAAAACGACGAAACTCTCTGTAGGATGATATCATGTTCATATTATTATACTTGATCTATAGATAAACATAGGTGGTTTTGCCTAAAAGAACTAATAGTGCTAATTATAAAGCATGTTACTTTCTACCAGGTGTCTGTTATAGATCACTACACTGGTAGAGTAGTAGTAGAGACACCGCACATCAATGTCTATTCCCTTTGTGCTTTGAACGTTTCTATGTGGAGCGCTACAATGTGACTCCGTGTTGCTTCAAGCGTCTCATTCTGCACACGGGATTCGCATAAGCTCTTTGTGCCATTCTATATTGGAGCCCTTCACGTTATAATAATACTTCGGCTCAATGAAAGATTGTTAATAGCCTTTCCTGTTCTGTCTTATCTATCATATGTTGCTGCTTCATTACTGTGGTATAAATACAAAATAAATGTATTTAAATTATTGCATTAATTTATATTTCTCTCTAAATGTTTCCATTTTATAAAATTATTGTGACTTTTGCTGCTGAATTATCCACTAACCACTAAATCCACTATTTAATTTTTCTCATAGATTATGATTTTTTATATATATATATATATATATATATATATATATATATATATATATATATATATATATATAAAATTTGATATTTTTCTTTATAATTAAGTTCAGGTCAACACACACATGAACTTACTGTGCTGGTATCGGATCATTATCAGTATTATCCGATACTCAGAAATTTTGGTATCAGATCAGGATCGGTTCTGAAAAAATGGTAACGTGCCACCCCTACCTAAAACAGTTTTGTATTGCGAAAGAAACAGATCCTATAAGGTTTGTGTAGTGTACCTGACATAGCAGTACCACACATGATGCAACTCTTTATGAGAAGACAACACATTACACGCATACGTGTCTATGTAAAACATCACACTATAATTTCAGATGCATCTTTTCTGGAGGTGTGACTGAACAAAATCTTCCGAGAATTTTCTGGAACCTCTATGTAAAAAAGGCTTTTGTTACCAAATGTCACTTTGATGACACTGTAGCGCTGGTGTTTTGACAGAGATGAATTTAGAGAGGCAATTTCTCTAAGAGAGAGTTTACTGTGCTATTGCTGCTGTTTTACATTTTCAGCTTGTTAAAACTCTCTCCAAGACGTTGCACCTCTAATTCATCACCTTTCTGAAAGTATTAGCATTTAAAAAAAACAAAAAACAATCATAACCATCCTGTCCCACCCAACTCGGCAGAATGGTCGGCCGTTCTGTAATAGATTTTGGTCACAGTTGTGAGTGTGTGTCAGTGTGAGAGAATAAGAAATAGCAAAAGAGTGTGTGAAAGAGAGAGGTGAGAGTTTGACCTTTCTTGTTTGTGTACATGTCTGTGGCTGTTGTTGCCATTGAGGTGTTGCTAGGGGGCCATCTTGACAACTTCCTGTGATGCGCTGTAATCAGGCTGGCGGTCCTCCTCACACCTGATCTGAGTGTGTGTGGCCTGTCACCTAAATTTAGCTCGGTGACGTGTGAAAGTCCACACATGCACAAACGCACACACTCTCATCACAAATGCATAAATACCAGATAATACAAAACACACATGCACAAAAATAAATCTTCATCCGTTTCCATTTACAGTCACACACACACACAAATGAAAACTGACAGGAAAGCCTAATGGATTCAGACATAATGCTGATTAAATACACATGCCCTTATTTTTAACCTATCATATCTAATGACCCAAAAACCAAACATGCTCTCACACAGTCTCATACACACACCTATTAATTCAATGTGCAAGTGCTGAACAAACCACAGAGCCTGAGTACACACATAACCTCACTGAACATACACAGACTGTAATCCTTGTAAACATCGACAAGAGGATAGCTGTCACTTCCAAGCTATCAGCAGTTCACTATGAGACAGGGCAAGCCTGAGGTGTAATACACTCTCCTTCTAACCTTACTGTCAACATTTCAGCCTACACACACATGCTTGCACTAAAGAAATGGGGGGAAAAAATTAACCATATTCTGTCAACTGCTCAACCTGGGTCTGACTGAAAAAGCGGCAACACACCTTTTCTTAAAGGGATAGTTTACCCAAAAATAAAAAAACTGTCGTAATTTACTCACCCTCAATGTGCTTCAGACGTGTAGGAATTTTCCCATTGAACTCCCCACTGTTGGTAATCAAAGACTGGCATTGGAAAAATAAAACTTCCATTAAAAAAAAAAAAAAAATACACATGATCTGAGTGTGACTGTGTGTGGCCTGTCACCTAAATGTAGCACACATGCTCAGACACACACACGAACACACAATCACAAATGCATAACACCAGACTTGTTACAAAGGTGGCATCCTATCACTTTACCATATTTGAAATCACAGAGCTCTTAAAAAAATAAAATAAAAAAAAAAACGAATTTTGCACGTTTGTAAATGCAGACTGCATGGCTCATTGTTTGATTTTATACACCTGTGGCAATGGGTCTGAATTTAATCATTAAGAGAAAAGTGTGTGTGTGTGTGTGTGTGTGTGTGTGTGTGTGTGTGCAGTACTCTCTCTCTCTCTCTCTCTGTATATATATTAGTGGTGAATGGTGATTGCGATTACCCTGATCTATACAGTAGGGTCTCTCTACATCAGGCAAAACATATTTTTATTCCCAGTGAATAGAAGTTAAAACTCCCACCCAGGTGACACTACTTCAGTAATAGATGATGTAAATAGGCTACCCAAAAACAATAATATCTTAAAAATATTGCCAAGTAGGCTAACCTTGCAAACAACAATAAAAATCAGAGAAGGACTGTAAGTGATATGAGCATATGTAAAACAAAGCGAACAATAATATATTGTTCAAAACGTTCAGAGGATTTAGGTTTCTTTATTTCCCTGATGTTTGGTTATTATAAAAATGTTATGTAGGCCAAAGTTTTATAAACTTTTTTTCTTTATTATTATTATTTTTTTTTTACCAGCGTGTTGAATAACGTATATCTTTAACATACATTGTCTATGACCAAAAATGTAACAAGATATTTTTAAAGTGGACTTATAAAATTAGCTTTGCTTGAGAAAACATAAAAATACAGTTAGAGCATGATTTTTCTTTTGATTTAGTCGAGTTAGTTTTGCATCAAACACAATGTGATTTTCGGCATGAGATCTGACAGCATTTTTCCGCTTGGGCGAGTGTTTCCCGGACAGCTTACCTTGCGCATGAAATCAGCCACAGGCCAGCAAACCAATGAGAATGTGCTACAATCCTGAAGAGTCATAGCGACAGAGTGGAGGCGAGAAAGCTGCGGAGAATCCGCTCATCTGGAAGATTCCACAACTGCCAGATTTTCTGCCATTTGGCAAATAAATCATTTTACATACTTATTACTAACTCTTTTAAGCTTTAAGACATATTTCAAGTGACAAGGGATAAACTTATAATCATGTTTATATGAATTATCCCATGAACTTACTCTCTTGAATGGCCTGGTATGCGGAGCATTTGCAGTTTATATGGACTGAACGCCATATATTAGTGCTGGGCAATGTTTTTATTTAAAATTTTAATCGTGATTAATCACATTATTGTCTGCGATTGATCACAATTAATTGCATTATGCACAAAACTAATAATTCAAAAGTAGTGTATTATTTTTAGTAGGCCCACTTATAGTAGGCCAGAGGTGGGTAGAGTACCCAAAAACTGTACTCAAGTAAAAGTAAAAGTACTTCTAGAAATATTTACTCAAGTAAAAGTAAAAGTACTAGTCTTGAATAGTTACTTGAGTAAGAGTAAAAGAGTATCGGATAAAAAATCTACTCAAGTAGTTAGTTACTAGTTACTTTGGGTCATATATACTGAGCCTATTTTTATTTAGATATATAGATAAAATGTATGTAATGTATGTGTGCGTGAATAAATGTATATATTTCATCAGCCTTTACTCCAATTTATGTAATTTATTATAAAACCCTGTCTGTTTACTTAAGTAACAGATATAGGTGTCATGCCATAACATATTTTTAATACGACTGACTTTATATTAAATGTGAATTTAACATTGAAAGTTAATGTGATATAAATATTGCTACTAATCTTTCATTGTTCAGAAAGAGAGCAAATAACATTTACATTATCAAAGATCATTTTCACTGACAGTCTAGATTTCAATCACTCTCAGAAACTCCCATTAAAATCACTGAAACTGTTAACACTGTGAAATCAATATCTTAATTAAAGATTCGTACACACATCTGCACTTTGTTGTTTCTGATGAGAGAATTCGCCAGAAAGAGGTCTCCAGTCAGCGAGCGAGTGAAGGAAGCACCGGCATTTTAGCGATGACTCATCGGAACTAATCGGCTATTTTTTGTCTTTTGGAAGCTGCATTCAACTTGACTCCCCTCTGTTATAAGCCACACACGTACAACAAACTACTGTCACAGTGGTATCGTGTACTGTAATCGAATGTAGCCCAAGTTATTACCTGTTAAACAGTAGACAGCACACGCGGTGTTCATCTAATAAGGATCTCCATCGCTAGCAAATAATAGCCTTTGCAGATTTGCTTTCAATTCAGTGCAGTTCCAGCCACGTTTTCAACGCTGCTGATGTTCTTAAACGTTACAACTCTGAGTGAGCCACTTCAGACGCTCAGCGCGTGCAGCAGGGAACTGAACGACTCATTCAAACTGATTCATGAACCAATTCACTCGTTTGCCAATTGGTTTGATCAAGCCTTTGAACAGAATTGACTCAAAAGAATGAATAATTCGCGAATGGGCATCGCTCATTGCCCAGAGAAAAGTAGACGGCGCGTTTGGAATAAACTGAAGCATTTATAACATTTATTGCATTAAGATAAAGTAAAGAGAGGAGCGTCGCCCACAGTAACGAAGTAAAAGTACAGATTTTCCCCAAAAAATTTACTCAAGTAAGAGTATAAAGTATCCAACTTTAAATATACTCCGAAAAGTATTAGTTACCCCAAAAAATTACTCAAGTAAATGTAACGAAGTAAATGTAACTCGTTACTACCCACTCTGTAGTAGGCCTACTGCTATATGAACAAAAGTGTAATAACATTTGGTTTGGAAACACTTTAAACAGATAAGGTGCTTTTTATAGCACTGTTCCTTTTACAATGTAGTAATTAAAATATTTATTGTAGCCTAAAATTTTTTATAGAAAATATATTATAGTTGGTTATAGAAAAACAAGTTATGCTCAGAGTCCAGAGCCTCCATCATAACATTATAACAGGCAACTTCATATTAGAGATCTGCATAATCGCGGGACCCATCGCGACAGAGTGCGGTGCAGGACAACACTCGATGGGAGGGTAGAGACCAGTTTATGCAGGATGTGGGAGAATAATTAGGGTGTGCTCACACTAGGCAATCTTAACCATGCCGGAGCACGTTTGACCCCCAAAGCCTGGTTCGTTTGACTAGTGTGATCATTAAGTTTAGCAGTCCCTGGCTCAGTTGTAAGAGATATAGAACATTTCAAGGGATATTCGGCGGTATAAGGAAGTGATGTCTTTGTTCCTTTGATGTCTCCGTTTAGTGTTTGGTGGCAGGTGCTTGATGCACAGTGGGATAGGGATTATTTATTTAAACCAGCTGTTTAAAATGTCAAAATTAAAATGAGATTTTTGTTGCTCAGTGGTTGCGTGCTCCTTCTGACCTGGAACTAACATTAATTTATAAATAACTGGAAATTAAAGGGTTCAGATTTCCGAGAAACACGCCTGGATTGCAGCAGTGAAGCGAAGAAGCAGAATAACAACTCATAGCTCTTGGATCTACAGCACACAAACATTTAGATTCAGGTAAGGAAATTATGTTGTATTCCATTTGATTATTTGTATTTATTTACGTTTACTTCAAGTATGATACAAAATTGTGCTTTCCTCATTGTTTACATATGTGCCTGGCGGTTTGATTCTTGTTTAGTGAAAAAGGCTAAGCTTTTATTTCCATTTTATTGCCAAGCATTACGTGGGCTGTAATTAAAAACGAGTTCACATTAGTTGTCTAGCTATCTTGACAGTAGATAAATGCAGTAACACATTATAGAAATGTATACTGTAAACATTTACAAAAACTAACGGTAAACATTTTTCATCACTCATTATGCTTATCTAATGTTAATTCCAACACGTACTGATATATTAAACAATAGTAGTATTATTTATGAATATTGTGCATTCAATTAAATCATTGTTTTTCTACTTTTGTCTTTAGGAAAGCCATCATCTGTAATGTAAGACACCTAAGACAGTGAGTGCTACAGGGAGATGAAGGAAGGACAGCTGATCATTCTGAAGTGCCAAACCACATGTGACTATATGAACATCCAGATGTGTTCTAGAACATGAGGATGGAATGCAGTGTAGTACTTAAAGCTGCTCATGGCCTGCCTGCTGCTTTTGATATTGAGCACATATTAATACATTTGCTGGAAACTGCTGAAAGGGAGAGGATGTCTTTTCTTTTGTTTATATGCAGTACTGGTCAAATGTCTGGACACATTACTATTTTTAATGTTTCTGAAAGAAGAATCTTATGCTCATCAAACCTCCATTTTTTTGATAAAAAATACAGACAAAATCGCTAATATTGGTTTTAAAATAATGTTTTTCTGTTGTAATATTCTTTATATTTATTTCTGTGATGCAATGCTGAATTTTCATCAGCTTTTACTCCAGTCTTAAGTGTCACATGATCCTTCAGTGATCATTTTAATGTGCTGACTTGATACTTGGTTTATTGTCATTTTTGGAAACTGCTTTGATCATGTGACAATTTGCACATATTTAATTGAGACCATTTTTTTCATATTTGGAGGAAGTGCACTAAAACATCAGTCAGTAAGGTTTTTAGAGCTTTATAAATGAAAACCTTTTTTTATGGTCACTATTGTAACTGGTGGGATTAAATGGGTTAAAATAGGAAATAATTATTTTAAATTAATATTTAAATATTTATGTAATATGATGCTGTAATATGCATGCATGTTCTGTAAAGCTGCAGTGATATGTTTTTTGAAAAGCGCTGTACAAATAAATATGAAAATGAATATTTGTGTAGACATACACTGACCCAGCAATGCATATGTATTGTCCTTTATAAACCTCCCCGGAAATCTTCGCAACAAACCAGACTGCGATATGCATTTACCACCATCTTGTGTACCATGCAGCATCAATCAGAGCTGTTTTGAGACATCTGGAAGACTACTTTTAACGTTTTTTGTAAGTTTGCGCCTCAGTCATATTTAAAAGGTAATGCCAATAACCGTTTATTTATTTTTTATTTTTTTTTTACGTTTTCGCTAGACTTAAAAAGTACACAATTGTATTGACAGGTCTGAGATTTAAAAAATGGCGTCACCGGAAATGCTTGAGGACCAGACATGCGCAGTAGCGTTCCAACGCCTTTGTTATTGTTTACGTCTTTGAAATGGTCTATTGATCAGTGAAAGTGAGTTCTAACAAGCCAGAGTGAAGATCTTCTGATACGTGCTGCATATTTGTGTGAATATTTCTGAGTGGCAAAAGTGATAGATCTGTAAAGCAATATATTGTTAGAGGGAAGTGTGTTACCGCATCCCATACAACTCAAAATAAACCACAAAGTTAACAAAACGAGTCACTCCACTGCGTTGAGCAAGAGCCCTTTTCTGCTGTCTTCACGTGCTATCGGAAACTTCCTATTTCCAACTTATAAAGTCAAGATTATAATGAGCTCGTTGCATTCTTTTCTGTTTAAAATAACAATGGACAGTGGTTTGTGAATGCTGATGCTTAGCCTAAACAATTTGATCGCAAGCATCCCCTCGTGTGCCCATGATTTTTCTGTATGTATATTCAGAGCCAGTAAGCAACAGACTTTCATAATTAAAATATATATATTTGTTCATAATATATATATATATCACTTCAAGATTTGAGAAAGCTGTTTCGAACAAATGAAAATATCAAAACTCAAATCTTATTGCATCAAGTTGGCACTTTTTTTTTTTTTTTTAGCTTCTCTCTACACATTATTTATTTTTTCTTTTTTTACATGGTCTAGGTGTGTGACTAAATCTCCATAGTCTCATTGTGTCTCAACAGCCTCTATGCATCACCCCACAATAACTGCATTCCCAAGTGCTTTGCCGCTCTGCTGATAATATCTCAGTTGGTTTCTGAGTGCCGATATGCATTTGGAATCATCACACAATGTTTGGCTGGTATTTTCGCTATTATCAGGAGGTCACGGACTAGGAAAGTAGCATTTGTTCAACATTAGGAAAATGTTTGTTTTCTGATGTTGGAATAAAAAGTGTTTGTGCAGCTTCTTGAACACCCCCCTTGACAAATGACTCATCCATCAAAGCGAGGTAAACTGATTTGTTCATTTGTGTTACTTTGCTGCCATGAGATCTTGATTGCTTCCCTGCATCATCTCTGCGCAGTTCTCACTACCGCCCACACGGAAAATACTTTCAAATGTCAGGATGTTGAAATTCGAGTAAAAATGGAAGTGGCACAGCTAAATCTAGATACATCTGCAGCACCTGAGAATGAAAGATTGGAGATTAAAGGCGAACTCGCATCCTGTCCGGTCAGCATTCCAAGCCTGCGCTTTTAAATCAAATTAATTCTGCTCTCATTTCTCTAACAAATTAAATAAGCACCCCCTGATTCCATAGTGCAGGTTTACTGCAAACTGTAGGCAAGAACATTTTCCCCTTGACATTATCCATATGATTGCAGTTCCCCAGGCCTTGAGTCTGCCCACGCTTTTACTGCTGCTCCAACCATGAGCCATCTGTGGAAAATTTGACTCAGCCCAATTGACCTGTTTGATTAATTGA
This sequence comes from Carassius carassius, assembly GCF_963082965.1. Classification (NCBI taxonomy): domain Eukaryota; kingdom Metazoa; phylum Chordata; class Actinopteri; order Cypriniformes; family Cyprinidae; genus Carassius; species Carassius carassius. The sequence continues at coordinate 8,516,052 of NC_081761.1, forward strand.
CTGTGTTCAATAAAAATCTATTTAATAAGACCATAATGACTGCAACAGCCCCAATGAATTATTATGATTATGGTAAGATATATCTTGCACGTGTCCGTATTTGCATAGATGGCTTTTTTCCCTTCGTACAGAAGATGATGGGATTTATTTCTAAGACATATTTCTTGTATATGATAACATGTGGTAGTAAAGGTCCATTCACACCAAGGACAATAAATACAGAAATCATTCTAAATGTAAAATAACATCCGAGCCCTCGCTACAAGTATAATAAAAGTGGAACAGTATCTTTGGAATCACTTTCACAACATTTTTTTTTTTTTTAATCGATGAACGATCAAAACATTGTCAGCCAATCAGAGTCCACCCTGCATTAAAGTGGCAGATAACAAAACTGCAGGGTCCTTAGAATAAACAGATTGATACTGGGCACTAGTGTGGATGCAAATATTGTTATAGTTATTTTTACAATTATAATTTTTGGTGAGAACCGGCCTTGACTTGCTAACATCAGCTACAGAAAAGCTAAATAAAACCGTGACATCTAAAATTGTATCTATCTGCTCGCTTTTAATGTAACTTTTCTCTTACAAAAGCACTTTCTTAAATGTAGTGACCTTTTCAGTGAATACTCGATTAGACAGTATTAACTTTGGTTCGAGTTTTGAGCGAGCTCAAAAGCTATTCATTTTCATTTCACCCGCCACATATTTGGCCACTATCCAGACTAAAAATCCTGGGCTTACGTTTTCAACATGTCAAGACTGACTGTGATAATAAAGAAGCTGTAGCTTATTTTGTGCTAGCTGTACGAAGTCTTTTTAAATCAAATTTATTGTCTATCATCTTTTTGTGCCATGTGCTGCTGATTGGATCATCCATCGTCGACGTAGTTTACTTGGACACTTTGGCCTCACCCAATGCAAATGAGGAGAATATATAAACCGATCACTGTAGCAGCTCAGTGTAAGCATAATTCATATTTCCTGCAATACGGTATAATATCAGGGAGAGATAGAAAGATGGAGAGTCCATATGTACTGTCTGGTCTGCTTTGATCATTTTAATCCAAGGCAACAAATACATTGCATTTCAGCTTTATACCAATTAACTAAACATCAGCAGTGGGTTACTCTAGCTTAATTTATCTTATTTATCATTTTATATATCTATTTATTGCTGATAAAGAAAGAAATTAATCAACTAATGCAAGAAAGGAGAATGAACACGGAACCTTTTAGCTGCTAATGCAGGACTTAAATTTCTTGACGGATGAAAGGATAAAGATAAATCGCTTGGTCCATGTATCCACTGAGTTAGGATAAAGAATTCTATTAAGAAATAATAATAAAATGAGACCCCAGTTGGAGTATATAGTCTATAGTCCAATAATGTCTTATTTTGACTGATGGAAGTAAAAGGTAGGCCAGAATGGATGGGTCATTCCAACAGTATTTTCAGATCCCAATCATACGCTTCTTAATTAACTTTAATATGGAAATCCAACTAGCTTTCTTTAATGACAATAATCACAATTAAGTGAATATATAAGAGATTTATTGTAAATCATTTTACTACTTTGCTTCAGCAGGTGTCAACTTTTTTTAGTACCTCAATGATACTAAAATGACAGTTAAGAATTGTTCAATGAAAGTTTTTTTTTTTTTTTTGGGGAAACCCCAAATTATTATTCTATGGTATTGCTATGAGAATCTCCTTTTGAAGCCTTTATTTTTAAGAGTGTAGATAGATAGATAGACAACAGACTTTTAAAAGTTACAGATTTCAAACACTTCTGTACCTGTTATACTGTAACAGAAATGAACCCCCTACACTATTTTACAACTATAAAAATTTCACCAAACTATATTGTGCCTCTCTCCTCATTCCCAACTGTTGGCATTAACGGTGGAACTCGGAGCAGGCGGGAATGTTTAAATTGCTGGAGGCAGGAGAGAGAGAAGCGCTTTGAACACTGGCGTAGGGTAATTCTGTAACGGTAATCTGTGGAGCGCAGATAGCGCATTTCGGATATGAGTGGAATATGAGAGTGATGATATCTCGGCCAGGCAGGCTCTGCAGCGCCGCTGATTATTAGCACTGATATGAATGTTGTTTGATTAGGCAAATATGGATTGCAGATGGCACGCATATGATACGGGGAGGCGTTGTCGACAACCGGTGTCTGGTCAATGGAGTGACATGGCGGTCTGTGCCCAATCATCCAGAACTTAAATTTAGCCTTGGTCTTTTTTCCCCGTCTCACAGTGTCAACAAAAAGAAAAAAGGACCTGATATGCAATGACATAAACAAATAATAATCGTCAAAGAACAATTTTCCACATCAATAAAATGAAGAGTTTTGTTTCTTTGCACATGAAGTGTTTTCTCTCTCTAAATGTAGAGGGAGGAGGGAAAAAAGAAACTAGACGGTGATATGGAGTGAGAAAGAATAACTCCAAATCTCGGAAGAGCTATGAGTTGTGATTGAGGGTCAATAGCATAGCATTGGGCTGATTCACATTCATGTTAGGGAAAAGCTTCATATTTTCATTTCTGCAGCGCATTTGAGACAAATCGCTCAATACCTGATAGACAAGGAAATTTAAGCAATGTGTTTTCCTCTCATTCCACAGAGGTAATTTCTCATTTGTAATCCATTTTTCTTCCACGGCTCCATGGTCTCTGGGAGCACATATTGGCTGCAGAAAAGGGAAGATGCAGGGAGATGCATCATTTGACTTGGAAAAACAACAATCTTTGAAGTGGGCCGCATACACAAAAAGAGTGTCACTCTCTCATCTAATTGCAAATTCCAATTTTCTTGAAAAAGACAACCTCAAATATGTAAATCCTTGTTGAGGGTGCTTAGATGGATCCGATTATCTAGCCTTCCACTGCAAGGATGGAAGCCGGGCAGAGCTGCAAATCTTCTTTAAAGAGCTTTGATACAAAAACAAGTCCCTGCATGGCAGTCCACATTATCATTCACAAATGGAGTGGCTGTGTGAGGACCCTTTCAAAAATATGGAACATTAAGACAGACGATATGCATCCATTTGCATGCTCTACCATGATTAAAAATGAATAACAGCTCTTACAATTGATTAAGGGACAATGTGAATTAAGATCACATTTAGTTTATAACACTAGCATGTGTGGCTTGTCTCTTGGCATGTTTGTTTGCTGGTCTCGTCTACGGCCACTAAAGCTGCATTCCGTGACAGGCCTAACAACTTCCGTGAATACGGTACACTTAAGTGTCAGTGCATTAGAGGCACAGAACCATTTTTGTTGTTGTTGCTGCTGCAAAAACTGTTAGACAAACTATTACCTAATATTAAATTAATCTACTATGAAAATTAAATAAAACATTTTGCCCAACTCAAAGGCCAGGACCATTTGAGCAATTGAAATCATACAACAAATGGATACCAGTTCAATAAATCAGTCTCTGAATATATGACTTTACATTTACATTTAGTCATTTTGCAGATGATTTTATCCAAAGGGACTTACAATTGGGTAATAAATAAAGTGATTCTTCTTAAAGAGGCAAACAGAAACAGGAAGTGCTCGTGATACCAAGTTCCAGGTATTGTTAAAATAAATACAAGAAAGAAAGGGAAGGAAAGGAATAAATAAAGATAATTATTATTAATATATATATATATATATATATATATATATATATATATATATATATATATATATATATATATATATTAGGATGAAGTAAAATAGCATCGAAAGTGATGCTACTTTACTTCAATATAAACTTAATGAATATCAATTCAATAGACCGTCTAAGAATAATAAATTTTGCTTGACCAAGCCTCTTGTGGTCGACGAACAGTTAGCCGACTATTTGGGGGTAACCCTAAAAATAATTAAATAAAACATTTAGTCCATAATTAGCTGAACAACTGGATGTATGAATGAATATTTAACTCTATTGAGATATGACTTAATATTTGGTAAAAGAGTTGCAAACTTTAAAACTCTCATTAAATGCAGATCCTTTTACTAATTATATTTATTTTGTACTGTATTTGTGAAAGGTTCTACCTTTCTGTCATACCAACTAGAAGAAACAAAAAAGAATCTGGACCTTATTCTTTCAAGAAGACCATGATATGTGATATCATGTGTATATGTAGTGATATGATACGATGCCCTGACCAGTCTGAAAGGCTCTTACAAACACACATTCATTTGGTCATAGATGGCTTACACTGAGAGGCACATGACCAAATCAGTGAAGACATTACCGAGGTGACTATCGTCAAACGAAGCATGACAGTAAAGGAGCTGCCAGCAGACAAAAAAAAAAAAAAAAGAGAGAGAGCGAGCAAGGATAATTTTTTCCACTTCTAAGTGTGGATGAAACAGTCAGTGCCTCCAGCATGGCCCTCACATTCCAAACATCCACATTCCACACAGGTAATTTCCTGCTCTGTGTGTTGAAAGAAAGACAAAGAAACAAAAAGGGGAGAGCGAGATAGAAGGAGAGTCAGAAATAAGACGACAGACACATGGAGAGAGAAAGTCAGGCACGAAGACAGAGATCTAAGAAAAGCCTGGTGTTGAAATGTTCCCCCTTTGGCAAAGTGACAAGCCTGTAATCAATATCGCAGCATTACAGAGGCTGACCCCTGGAGGACTGTGTGTAGTTCTGAGAGGAACCTGACAGTGATGAGAGGAGATATTAGCTCTGATGTCACACGGACATGAAATTATAAATTCCTCATTGCGCTCGCTTCAGCGGAGCTCAAGCTGACAGACAGGTTCCATGCTGCTCTCACTTGCAGCTTCACAATGGAAAGGCACTACACTCGATGGAATGGGATGGTTTGCGCTTCCTCTGCGTGCTGGCAGCTCTCGGCGGAACGCTTTAAACACATACCTCGGATGAAGACTCCATAGTGTAGCTAGAATCAGACCAACATCTCTCTTAAAGTGATAAAGAGTTCACCTTAAAAGTCTGACAGCAACCGGTCTGACTGACTTACTTGTCTGTAAACAGATGCTTATGTACACTCTCACCTTTTTTTTCTTCTTTCTTGTTGATACATGCAAAAAGGATTTTTTTTCTCCATTATACATGCTATTTGTTGACAATAAAGCATAAAAAATAATAATAAAATAAAACTTTTTTTTAAGCCTGTAAGAAACACTAGTCATCAGTGTTATTAAATAAAACAAAAATTATTAATACTGTTTTCAGTAATTGAAAAAGCTGAGATTAAAAAAATATATAAAATAATTTATTTATGAGGCCTTGGCAAATAACTCAAAGAAGTTTAAGATGAAGTACTAAAATTAATAAAACTAAAGCTGAAATAAAAATGGTTAATAAAAACAAAACATACAATGACAAAGGCACATAAAATTACTAAAACTAATTAAAATGACACTAGCGAGGTCTGATTCATTAACAAATCATCCCCCTTTGAACGAGTCCATCAATTAGAGTATAAACAGATCACAAATTACATGCAAATGAGCTTTTAACCAATGACTCTGTTCTTTCTTGAAGGGTGTGATTCATCAGAGATGGACTTAAAACACTGAAGAATAAACCTCAGAAGTTACAGGACAGCGTGTGCCCCCTTCAGATCCATCCTAGTTGATCTGTGTAACGTACCATAATACAGCTGTTTTCATTCATTCTAATGCATCTACAGTAGATGGCTTATTCCCCTTTTGGCATTCCATTTCTGACAAGGTTTCCACCAAATGTTTTTATAGACATATGAGACACTTACTAGTCTGCAAGAGAGTCAGAGACAAAACACAGGCTTTTGTTCTCAGGTTTGTAGATGTGTGAGGGCGATAGGAGGATGCCGGAACGCTCCGAGAGAGATCGCTGATTCAGCTATATGAATAATGCATAGATATCATTATCAGTGGAGTTGATTCAAGAGCTTAGCATATTTACTCATTCACTGGATTCAAGGCCAGTTATCGAAGCCTCTGTCTATGTGTGTGTGCATGTGTGTGTGTTGTAGCCGTACTGGGTTGTACATTATAATTAACTCAAATGATATAAAGGGAATTTCAATAATTAATCAGGAATATGATTAATATATATATCTCATATGACAGTTACATTAACATTATTGAAGATGAAAAATAGGTAAATTGTATATATCAATAACTCATTACAAGGCACTGTAATTTACTCATTAATATGTCAATATTCCATTCTTCATATCAATTATAGTGATATCTCTTACTGTAAATTACCGCAAATCAAACAGTGGTTTGTCCAGCAAACGGCCGTAAGATTAACTTATCAACTTTCAATAAAGTTATCACTTCTTATAATTCAAGGAAAAATATTCTCTGGCCATGAAAACATTATCCTATCATCATGAAATTTCGGTTACTAAAAAGTAAAGAGCTTGTAGCTAAAGATCAGACATTTCATTGACTCGTGATGTGAGCGTTTCAGACAGAGGCAATCATGAATATTTATTGGTTTTTAATAATTGAACTAATAATACATCAAACTACAAATCATACAGAGTAAATACGCGTACGACAATACAGACTTTGCTTTGTACAAGAAATAACGGAATCCAAATGAGGGAGAGAGAGAGAGAGAGAGAGAATGAGTGAGAGAGGATGAGAGAGAGAGATGAGAAAATAGGCGCGATCACAGAACAAGCTCAGTTATGCAAACTCACAGACAATAACCCTTGAAAGACAACAACGAATCAAATCACCTTGAAAAGGTAACAGACAAACTTTAAGCAGCATTTAAATCTCCATAGAGAATGATCCTTGCATGTGGTCTCTTTGTGACTCGCCAGACCAGCGTGCGTGTGTGCGTGGTCCTTTGTAGCTAGGCGTGTTCTTTCGTGTCTTCCGGGGCTGCTGCGGAATCGCGCGATATTTGAAAGGTCCAACAAACGTAATGATTCAGAATTAGTCTTCCTCGTGTAGAGAGAAACTTAGTAAGAAAAAGAAATGAAAACAACGGAGATGAAAGCTCCCGAAGGAGCCATGAGAACAGCTGTTCTCTCAGCCACCGTGCTGAGAGGGACCAGACAGGGACAAGAGAGCGAAGAAAGAGCAAGAACGGCAAGAGAAGTAGGAACTTCCTGGGTCAGTTCTACTTATGGAGTGACTGGTTCACGCCTCTGTTTGCGTGAACAACCAATGAACGTCCGCGATCTGAAGTGGGAAAAAGTTCCTTTGTCTCTGGGGAAACACCCCCTCTAACAAGTTCTGGCTTATCAGATTTCAGATGTGATATTGTAGAAAGTTCGTAATTCCAGATTAATACATTTTACAAACATTTACTATAGGTGGATACTTTGGTCACAACATGACGATTCCACAGGTACCAAAAATGACATATATAACTGATAGAAACACGACGTTACATTCATATGCAGAATTACACACATTTAAAGTTTGATTAACACACGATAAAATTGTAGATACTCCAATTTTTTATTATGGAAAACATCTAATGCACCAAAAAGCAATACTCAATACATTGAGAAAAGATACCCGTTTAGAATACATTGAGAAAAGGTACCAGTGAGCTGAATTTTTCCTGTCCTGTTTCCCAGTGGGATCAGAAAGTTTTATGAGCTGGTCAGGAGTAGGGTCACAGAATCATGACTCTTATTTGAGATTTACAAGACAGCAATTTATAATCCTTGCATAACAGGATTAACCATTAAAAAAAAACATCTTATTAAGGACTTACATAAAGAGCGTAAAGAAAAGTTTGTGTGTGTGTTTAGGAATGTGGGTGTTTCGTTTCTCCTTTGAGGCTGCTCACGTGACTGTGGAATTTCTCGTCCAAAGTGTCGTAAATAATTTAAATCCAGCCAGGCTGGCGCCAGGCCAGGCATTTAGTTTAGAGAGAGTTGGGTTTATATGCCTGAATTCTACAAGCTTTGGGTTTGCATTGTTTTAGATTCAAAGAAACGTGATTCATTAGTTCAGAACCAATGAATCGATGAACTGCATATCCGTTACAGTGTTAAATATGAAGACAAACAGAGACTTCAGCTGATAGTGAAATCATTGTGAGCCATAAACAGCACCAACACACAGACTGTTAACTCTTAAAAGTGATGTAATGGGGTATTGAGTAAGCAATTATCTGCATTAATTAATTTGTACGTTAACTGTTTGCATTTGCAGTCTTGTTAGCTAACCACATTCATCCTCACACTGTCTATAACTAAATATTCAGTCTGAATAAGAGAAGAGTAGAGCAGGAATAATTGTTATGTTCAACGTCAATATTATTAAACAAATAAATACACTGCTGTTTAAAAGTAAAAAAAAAAAAAATTCAAAAGTGACAGTATAGACAAGTATAATGCTCCACAAAAATATTGTTTTAATCACTGATAACAATGAGAAACATTTCTTAAACACCAAATTAACACACCGTATTATAATGATTTCTGAATGATCATGTGACACTGAAGACTACAAGTAATGGCTTCTGATAATTCAGCTTTACCATCACAATGTTATGGATCACTCGGGAGGCTGAGGAGTAACAGACAGAATGGTTTATTGAACAGACACAAGCAGAGGAGCAGGTAGTGTAGGGTGGAGTGAGGGATGGATCCGTGCAGGCTGGGTGAAGACGTCAGAGGAGGAAGGTGAACAACGCACACTGGGGATCTGGATCTTCGGAGAATCGCTGAATAGAGGTAAGTAGAAGAAGAGTTAGTCCTTAGAGTTAGTATACAGGTAAGACCTTGTCGCGAACGAGACCGGACGTCGATTGAGTGCGTGTGTGTGGTTTTTATGGTGCTGAGGTGATTGGGTGGTGATGAGGATCAGGTGGATGTGCTTAGTATTCCGGTGAGGGCGTGCGTAGTGATTGCGTGGAGGTGGAACCTGGCGTGTTTTGTAACACACAAGGGTGCATAATGATTTAAAAATATAGTTAAAGTTATTTTAAATTGTAATGATATTTCATAATATCACTGTTTTAATGTGTTTTTGATCAAATAAACATAGCCTTGGTGAGCATAAGAGACTTAAAACAATTTCTAAATCTCAAATGAATGGTAAACATTACAATTATCCCAGCTGCATTTTTTATTTTTTAAATTGTGAACTTGTGGTTGATTAGATTTAAAATACTAATATATATATATATATATATATATATATATATATATATATATATATGTATATAGAAAAAAGTAAAAACTAAAATTAGCAACACCACCATTGGCTTGATTGCATGCACGAAGAGAATACATTAAATGATCAAATATATACCTTGGATAAAAGCGTCTGCCAAATGCATAAATGTAAAATTTTAATATACAAATAATTCTGATCCTCCCTACGCTTCAAATAAGTTATGCTTGCAAAACAGATTGGTGAAAGTCACAGCCTACAGAGAAGAACAAATAACAGGCTTAAACCAAAGACATATGAATAATAAAAGCAAACATGTCCACTCACACTCTTGTGTACATGCAGATGATCTCATCTACAGTATATCATATGCGTAGTAAGATCTAGTCCACAAATCACATATTCAGGATTGTTGGAGAGCAGGCATAATAATTTGGCCCTTGAAATCCAAATTGCTCAAAGCCTTTGGTCGTTACTGCCCAGTAATGTACATTCCTTTAGATGCCATTAACACTTCCATAGACCTAGCACAAGATTCATACAATGACATACTTTCTCTCTCCTTGAATACTAAGAGCTTCTGTGAGGTGCACAGTGATGCATGACTTTTGAAGGACACTCTGTAAGAATAACTACAGTGTTCTAGCAATGCTCTTACGCTCTAAATTACATTGAAATAAAAGGAACATAAATACTTATAACTCTCCTGCTTCTAATGGGCACTTGGATCTGGAAAGTAAGGAAAGAAATATTCAACCCAGTAAAAAAAAAAAAAAAAAAAAAAAAAAAAACACATTTGCAGTAATATTCATTCAAGGCCACGCTCATTCAAGTGCTCTTTAGTTTATACAGCACCAATGCTCCAACGATCGTGTTATTTGTGGGATAAGACATTTTTGACGGGATTTTATTAGCAGAGTAGTGTGTCATTGGACAAAATTGTGCTATTCAAGATCATCGGATGGCATAAAAAGCTTTAAATATACAAAACTCAGGTATTTTTAGCATAAATATGATCACACAGCAGCACATACTGTATATTATGTACAGTAGATGCACAACATGCTGTGTCAATTACTACATATTTTCAATGATTTGTTGACAACACAAGGTAAATTACAAACACATATGCAAATGAGTCGATGTATTAGTCTTCCACAAAAAGGCTCTACAAAGACTTTTTAAAGGCACTCGAAAGGTCTTCTCTACAAAAGCAGGCAGTCAGTTCTCACAATGCTACAAAAACACTCAAAATTCAGCATGCATTGTCATCTTCACCGATTGTCAGAAGCGCAAAGAGAAGGAAGATGAAGAAGAGCAGGATGAAAAAGAATGGCGCAGTTATCATTAAAGCGGAAGAAGACAGCCAAGAGACAAGCTGGGATGTAAAAGACAATGGGAATGATTCGAATGGACAGATGGAGTCCTTTAAAACATTCAAGCTCATGCATTGTTTAGCACATTTACTTTATAATGCACATTTTTGTGGACTTCAGATAATAAGGGGAAAAGTTGGGTGAAACATCTCAACAGTTAATAGTAACCAAGTTTTGCTAATCGAGTTTTAGCAATTGAAAGTGCAACCTGAGATTTGGAGCAGGATGCTATACATCAAACATTAATAACACACACATATTAATATATGATTTGTTAGAATAGGACAGATATATATATATATATATTCTAAACTTTGAGAAAATTGCCTTTAGAGTTGTCCAAATTACATTTTTAGCAATGTACATACTAATCAAATATTAAGTTATTATATATTTACAGTAAGAAATTTGCAAAATATCTTCATGGAACAGATCTTTATATAATATCCTAATGATTTTTGGCAATTTTGATAATCAAAAATTTTTGGCTATTGCTACAAATATACCCCTGCTACTTAAGACTGGTTTTGTGGTCCAGGGTCACATGTGTGTGTGTGTGTCTTCTTAAGCATTTTTACCTATAATATATAAACCCATTTTTACCTATAATATATAAACACACACACACACACACACACACACACACACACACACACATATGCATACTGTACCATAAACATTAACTAATTAAATAATAATTATACACTTGAATTAAGAAGAGGAGTAAAGAGGAAGAAAGAACTCGCTGTGGATATCCTTTGCTTCAAGATGGAATGTTCTAGGCCTTCAGTATGCTTGCCTAGGAGATGCCAGCAGCCATTTCTCAATTAGTGACACTAAAGAGAGTGAAAGAGAAGAAGGACAGGGTCCGTAGAGGGACAAAAAGGCACCTGCAAGTTTAATAGGATTAGATTAGGAGACAGCAAGACACGAGTCCCCAAATGTTCAAAGGCAGGGCTTCACAGAGTTGGAAAAGTGAGGACTACAGATTCAGAAATCGAGGTCAGGCTCCCAGAAAAAAGGGATGGAGATGTGAGAGAGTTTGCATCTGATGTGACAGTTTTAATGAGGCGTCTGGTTAGGAGCTGAAACCTAGTTGTTATGGGTACAAATTCATGAAGTGTACATTTAGGAAAGACTGCAACTATCATTGCTCATTTTGTGTAACAATGTATCTTTTCACCTGACACCAACTAGAACACATTAACACATTTGTGAACCTGTCCATAAAATCCAGACTAAGGTCTCAATCTAAATATGAGATAAGCATCAAAGTTAGATTTTTTAACCCTTAATTTCACTGATTTCAATCTTTGACATGGCCTTACTCAGTCAATATTAAATATTATATTCTCATAAAATGTTCTACAAATTAATGTAAGATGATTTTTTTTTGTAGTAAACAGTATATTTAAAAAATGGAGGGGGGGGGGGGGTCATGGGAAGGGTCACATTTATAGACATTTACAGTTCAGATGTTCATTTCTAAAATTTCCTAAATGTTACCTGTGAATTAAAGAAGAGGCCCACTTTGTAAATAGCAAATGTACAGTTAGTACAATGAAAATTAAAACATGACTAGAAGCTATTATAGCAAACACTGATTTCTGACATTACAGTATATCTATCGGTTTTAGACATCAGTTTTAGATTATTATTATTTTTTTCTTGGTTTAGTGTTCTTGAAATGGGAAGGGCTTTTGAGCTCTGAAAGTAACAGTGCATCACAGTACAATGCACTTTTGATTTCAAAACATCAAGAAAAGTGTGATTGCTATTGATATGAAACTACTTTTAAATAGATACATTACTAGTCTTACTCTTAGAAACTGCACAGAAACAACTATGTGTTGTATCAGACAAAATACAAAATTCACTTTTGTTCTGAAAAGAGTTCTGAAAGATAGATTTACAGCATTGAACCTTTCATCTTTTCACACACTGGAACATGCATTGTGCATGCTGACAAGAACTGCATCCACTTACAGTGCAAAATAACATAAGAACTTGTCCAGCCACTGTGGTACATCCACTCTATTTTTACATTTTGATTTATTTTTTTTCTCACCTCTGGATTTGCATTTACTCCTAATTAAGTGGGAGAAACACATTTATGACAACCACCCACTTACAGCACTTAAAATATGAATTTACACGCTGTGATATCACAAAAGCAGATCTCAATTTGATTTGACATTCTTCGAAAATGATTTTAAAAGCCAAAAGATGTAAATCTCAAATTAGAATAATTGGGACATGCATATTAATAGAAAATAAGTAACACTTTCAGATAAAATACCTTTAAATTATCAGAATATTCCCAACAAATATGTAAGAATTACCATCAAGAGGGCACTGAGTACCAACAGCACACACAGATTCCGTTCCAATCTGCCTACAGCAGTTTTTAGCCATCACAGGTGCATTCCCAATGTGGAGGCTGTTCCAAAACAGTATCTAACAAAATTCTGCTAGCTTAAAACCTTGATTTAGGCCAGATTCTAAGGCAGTATCATAGTTATCCTTTGTAGATAAAGCAATGCCTGGATGAATCACTGGTCCACAACCACTAACCTCATAGCAAGCTTTATGGGTGCAGTCCTGATCCAAAAACTACTCCAAAAATAGCAGTTAAATGACACCTTATATAATATGTCATTATGTGACCAATACAAGTATCCTTCAAAAATAAAGTAAAACCCATATGCAGTTAAAAAAAAAAAAAAAAACTGCTGGCAGAATATAAGGAAATCACACAAAAGTTAAAAATCTTTATAACTGAAAGTAGCTTCAGTCACACTTTATTTTAAGATATTATTATCGCCATTAACAAACCAATAACTACAACTGTTGCCTCAATATATATTTCTAATTTGCTGCTTATTATTAGTAAGGGGATTGCTAAATGTATGTATTTGGTAGGATTAAGGAAGTAGAATATGCTCATGCAGAATATGTGATTTATAAAGTACAGTATTTTAATAATATATGTACTAATAAGCAACGATAATTGCTCCCTATACTAAATTGTTACAGAGTTTCTTATATATTAGACTGTAATACTGAAGTAATAAAATCTGTACCTTGATTCACCTGTAAAAAAAAAAAAGAAAAAAAAAAAGTGAATTCAGACATTAACTGAGGTGTGTTATTGACTGAACACCCAATCGTAGGTGTGAGAGACTGAACCTGATCTTCCTTTCAGCTCACACTGCTTCCCTTCACGCCAGCATGGACTCGGGTCATACTCCAAACAGACCCATGGGCTGTACGGCCATCACAGGAGAATAGAACACAATCTCACCCAGTAATAGTGTCACCCTGCCTGCCTCAAGGGTGGCAATCTTAACTGCACCTCTCCTCACCCGACCTGAACAAATGCCAACCACAATCACCACATGCACACACATCCACAGAGAGAAAGAGAAAGACTCATATAAAAGAGATTTCCATTATAATCTCCCATAAAAGCCCACGGGAGTTGCAGTCGGAAGGGTTTTTCCTTGGCTTTCTTTCAGGATTCATGCATTTCTGTGATTTATGGATATTACATAGAATACAAGTAATATCAGAACTACTGCAGGAGAGGACAAATATCGGTCAGTGCCATGGTGTTACGTTTCGTTTCTTAATCTGTATTGATCCAAAATTCCAGCCCTTCAGATTTAATAGACAGCACAGAATCTTCTGGGTCTGGTCTGAGGCTCAGGAGAGAAAAAAAATGCTAGAGGTTTAGAGAGCGATATTGAAATATGACATAAATAAAAGATACGTTACAGCACATTATCACCAAATTGATCCATTCTGGAATTTGCAGTCTGTGAAATATTCATCTTTGGTATTTAATTTAACTCTGCCATTCTTAAACAGTAACTCTGTAGTGTTTTCTAGTATGATTTTAGTGATGCTCATGTAAATGACCAGCAACAAACCTTATGATGGACATCCAAACAAAAGGTTGAGTTAGTCCTTAATATTAAATATATATAACAGCCATAATATTACATAACTTTTAAAACTGACAACTTTTAAAGCTTAATATAGGACATAACAAAATCATCTTGGATCTTGCTACAGTTCTTTTGGATTGTCTGTCTCAGTTTGTTCTGTTCCTTCATGTTATTCCAGACAGACTGGATGATGATGAGATCAGATCTCATAGCAGAACATATCAAATGAATCTGTTCAAATCTGAATCTATATGTATGAATCTATATATGAATCTATATATATATATATATGAATCTATATATATATATATATATATATATAGGTAGATGCAGGTATATATATATATATATATATATATATATATATATATATATATATATATATATATATATATATATATATATATATATATATATATATATATATATATATATATATAATTTTTTTTTTTTACTGGAAAAGACAGATGGCTTACAAAATTATATGAAGTATTGTGAAAATAATGCAGTAATTCAATAATTCTGCATGTTTACCAAATGTATGTGCCATGGTATTTGCATCCAGTGGACACATAATTACTGATCATAATAACTTGTACTGTCTTTTTATGCATTGCGCATCGCCCTGTGTAAAAATAAAACCATGTCTGCATTTGTGATCGGACAAAAAACAAACAAGTGCTAAAAACTCGCGTTTGAATCATCAGTGGCAAATCCTTTAAATATGTAAACGTACTTACAGGCTAAAGCGCCAGATTGTCGTTGCAAAGTTGATACTGATCCACTTTATAGAAACAGACACCGGTGTTGTAGGCTACTCTTCCAGGAAACAGTCCCCATCCTCTGTAAAATGCGCTGCACACATCTGAATATCGGGTTGAATTGTTCTGGAACAGTGCTTTAATACAACTGTGTCCTTGTTTTGGAATGCCAAACAAAGTAGCTTGACTTTCACATCTAAACACTCAGCGACTCCATGACATGGTGGAGGCGGCAACAGCGAGAATAAAAGTTACGTCTTCTTTCTTCGCATAAACATTTGGATGGTGTACTGCAAATCTTTCCACATCATGACGCAGACATGTGGGGGCATTAGAACAAGTCGTTTTAGGAGTGGTTGACTCTTAACTTTTATAAAGAATATCTCTTTGGATTTGAGACTTTAGTCTTTGCAACTTTACAGATCTTTTTTATTCAACAAGAGCTTGTAACACTCCAAAGAGAAAGGAAAATTTTAAATTGCATCATATGACCCCTTTAAAGAGCTTACTTGGGACCCTGGTAACATATCGATAAATACTAAATAAGTTTATGTTTGGTTAGAGATTCACTCCAAATGTCCATATTACTAGCTGTATGTGGTTATTCTTGCTTTTACCATGCGACTGAAGCTACTTTAAATTCAAAATGACTCCGAACAAAGTCTCTTGAATCTTAAGCACTGTATCACACAGTGGTTGAGGTATATGCACTTCTTGAATACAGTCTTTGGTATTGATTCACACCTTTCCTATTGTCCTCACAGTGACATTAGCCTCACCTCTGAAAGATCTTACTGTCTCTGGGAAGGAAAAACCATAGGGTAGTCTGACAGACAGACAGAGAGGTCAGACAGAGAGAAAACAGGATGACAATGGGGGGAGGTGGAAGGAAGTACTTCACTTCTAGTCGGATTTGTGTGCAGACCTGAAGCTGAGCCAGAGGAAATCTGTGTAAAATTATGCTAATCCGTCTATATAATATGCAGGGAGCTGCTACAAAACAGTTTTTTTTCTCCCATAGAGAAGGAGGGGATTTATCTCACAAAAGGAGGCGGGATACACCGGTGCTTAGAAATAATGTAACAGAATGAAAAGCAGATGTAGGATGTAGGTTATCTTGTGAAAGATTGAGATTTGTTGGCCCAGGCAGGACAGCGTAACGCTCCACTGAAACCAACAAAACCAAGAAGTGAAGTCCATGAGCAATGAACTGGCTGCAAAATCAGTTGAACACTATTAAACAGCAGGTCATATGGTATTTTAAAGTGTCCTAATATTGTGCTGGAGTCCCCTAAAACAGGTTTAAATGCATCTAAGGTCAGAAAACAGTAATTTTCTCAGAATATACATTTAATATTAGAGTCATTTGCCAATGATTTTAAAACGATTAATTCCAAGCAAGTTTGGAGCAAAGCCCTCCTTTCAATAAACCTACTCTGCTCTGATTTTTCAGCTGGCCAAGCCTATTGTGATTGGCACAGAGAGGAGTCCTTGAGCAAGTTAGTGAGTGCCCCCATTGACAAAGCACCTTTAATAATAATAATGACATAAAATACAAAAACACTTATGCAAGTGAATCGTGCCCACAGCTAAAGCATAGCTGCTAAACTGTGAACACTTAAAACAATAATGGTGGGTACGTAAACCATGTGCCGCTCTACTGTAATGTTTAAAGAACGACAGACAAAAGACGCTCTGTTTTAACTTTTAATCAGAACACAGAACAGCTGTATCCCAGGAGCACAAGCCTAACTAACTTGCTCATCTCTCCCGCATTAACCCTGTAACTGCCGGTGCAGCAAAATAAACAGCAATTTTACTATGAGTATAAAGTCTGTGTGCTACACTACATTCTTTATTATTAAATTAAGTAATTAGAACAACGTCAGTCTACATTAATCAACACATTCTTAGGAAATAGTGGGTTCACAGCGAATTATCAGAACTACTTCAGTAATTATACTACTTCAGTATTATCGTGCTTTACCTGGTTACCTAAAGCTGCACTAGGTATATTAAATAAAATTCAATTTATGCATTTAGCAGACGCTTTTATCCAAAGCGACTTACAGTGCATTCAGGCTAACATTTTTTACCTAACGTGTTCCCAGGGAATCGAACCCACAACCTTGTGCTGCTAATGCAATGCTCTACCAATTGATATTTTGAGCACTCAATAAAAAATTTACACATAACGTATCAATTGCACTTACACGTTGTGGTTTAGAGAGCTTGTTAGTCCAAATTAAGAAAATTAGAAGCCAACAAAAATAAAAGTCCTTGATAAAATGACACAAAAAAAAAAGTTGTACAACGAATTGCATTTCTGTGGTATCACTGAACACAGCGTCTTTTCAACATGAACACACTAACTAGAGGAAGTGTTTGTGGGCTGGTCAGACTCGGTTTGTATTTCGCGGGGCAGGCAGGGACTATGCAAATGTGTTACCCAGTGACATATACCGATGGAAATATGATGACTCGTTAAGGCAATTCAGAATCAACTCTCTCTTTCACGAGACAATATCTTTATCATTTACTTTTTTTTTTTACTTTTTTGATTAAAAACTTTGCACATTGTTTTCATTTAAGGATAGCTAAGTTATAAACTGCAAATTAGATATCTTTCAAAAACCATATAACCTGCTCTTTAAGACAAGTGCTCCACAATAGTGAAAAAAACATTTACAGCATTAACATGGTGGTGTAACTCTGCAGATCTTATACACTAAAGTAAAGAAAAAAAAATGTGTTGGTGTTGGCGCAGTGGAAAAGACACATGCCTTTGGTGTGAGAGACCCGGGTTCGAATCTACTGTGAGACACCAATGTGTCGCTGAGCAAGACACTTAACCCCTAGTTGCTCTAGAGGGATGCGACCTCTGACATATATAGCAATTGTAATTCGCCTTGGATAAAAGCGTCAGCTAAATGAATAAATGTAAATTAGCATGCACCCAGTCATATCCAGACACTCCATGTAGCACATTGGATGCATATGTATTTCAACATAATGTAACAATTTTTAGCTTTCTCTCTTTTCTTTTAAATATAGCCAATATCATACACTGTAAAGTAGACACAGAATAAAGTTACTATACTTATCTACTTTAATTTCACAGTATCAGTAACTGCTGATAGAGAAAAACCTTCTTGATGACTAATTTGTTTATATGTCAAATTTAGATGAGGCATTTAACTAAAGTAATTTGGAGTCTTTGTAAGGTGGAATCTAATCACTGAAGCTCAGGCGTGAATTCACCTACAGTATGAGCAAACCGTCATCTTTACAAGCATTAATGAGAGGACCACAGAACCATTGCATTTCACTGCTCTCAAAAAGTGTCACAACTCTTATTAGCTTGTTTCTTTGTCATCTATTAAGAAATCAGTGCTAATTAATTAAAGATACTGCTCAAGTGTAAAAAAAAAAAAAAAAGAAAAAAAAAAAAGGTCCCAGGGAATATATAATAAATTGTATAATACAATATAATATAATGCTAACAAAAATAAACTAATATCCATTTAAAGGGATCATAAGATGCTATTTCTATTTTTCCTTTACTTTAGTGTGTTATGTAGCTATTTGTCATTTATAAGATCTGCAGAGTTACAAAGCTCAAAGTCTCCCACAAAAAGGGGCCCTTGTCCAACAGCTTAAGAGAATTCTCGGCCGAAGTCGGACTGGATACCGTGACTTTTTTCTCTTTCTTCCCCATTACACAGCTATTAAAACAGTTCTTTTTTTATGGCAAAGTGTTCAAACTTCTTTTTGTTTCTTTATTAAGTTAATTTATAAATATGTTTGGAATATTTTATGTTTGTAAAATTCAAGTTTATTGTTTTTTAAAGGAATGACCAAGCTGCAGAGGCAGACAGTGAGTTGAACATTATGTGTGATCAATTTAGCCATCTCAAACCAACACAAATTGCTTAAAATAAACAGACATAAAACACTTCATGCATTTCACAGTATTATTTTTTTTTCCTAGATAAATGAGGGCTGTTAGGCGCATCCCTTGTTTTTTTTTTTATTTTTTATAACAGTGGAAACTTACAAATATGCCTTCATTTTTGCTCATAAAGGTAGAGAGTATACATAATTCGGAGCTCCAAAGGGTCTACTTGGCACTTCACTGACATGATAAATATATCTATATAATGCTTTAAAATACTATTTAAAAACTAAATTATTCAAATCGAAGACAAAAACTCTTTCATTATGTAATTCTTGAGATGCATTTCTCTCTTAAAAGCACATCCAATGAGAAGATGGGGAGTCAGGTTCCTCAACATCATTTTTGCTAAACTGACTCAGAAAACATTAGTTTATTAATAAATTAATTAAAATATATCCCTTCACTATATTTTGGTTTGTTTGTTTGCTTTTTGGGCCACTCCGCCAAAATTATTTCTGCATCCTAGCCTATATAGGAACTACAGTAATGTACAGTATTTAAAAACAGTTTTTTTTTTTACATTAAAGCATGTTAACATATTTTGTTACATCAAATACTCAAAATAATGATCTTTAAAATAGCATCATGACGTTCATGTGCAGTGTGTGTAACAAAGCCATCGCAAAGCTCCTCCCTCCCGCACGCAATGGGTTGTGGGCAATATTAGCCCTTAGAGTGTGCATTGATCTGCACTTCGAATTCTAACCGGAAATAGTAGACCATCCGGGTATCTTTGGAATATTCTTTTCAACATACTACGATTTGGGACGTACTAATTCTAGTTTCGCATACTATTTAGGACGGATAGTATGCGAATTGGGACTCAGCGATGGTGAGGGTACACAGCAGTGCTCTGGTGTTACGTTATAACACCTGTTTCACACAGTCGTATTAACTGATTCCAGCTGCACGAGGTTGCGGTCCGTCAGTGCGTTCAAGGAGTGGTGCTCTGCAGCAGTGCAGCGATTGTTAACGTACTGAGTCTATTTTTGCTGTGCTGCAGGCACTAAATTAAAGTGAAAGTGCATTGTTCGCGGGAAAAATTAACATGGATTGACATGGAAACGCAGTCACATGGGTTTTTGGCTAGGTTTAAAACAAGAAAAAGAGCACTTTTAGATAAACAAGGAAAACAATATATATGTTCACTTTTATGGAAGCAGAAAAAAAAGTTCATTAAGACCTGTGGGATTGCTTGTGATAAAGATTTAAACGCAAAATGCACGAGACTGTTTCTGTCTGTGGTGTTTTAATTTTAAATATTTTAACAAGTAGGCTAATTATTGTGTTTAAATGTTTGCCGCTTGCTTGAGCAGTAAAAGTAAATTCATGCAAGTAAAATGCATGAATAATGCGTTGTTTATATTTATTGAGTTTAAACTAATGTCTATATGAAAGATTGTTACTGTTCTGTGATAAAAGACTTAAGACTTTAATACTTAAAAAAAAAAAAAAAAAAAAATATATATATATATATATATATATATATATATATATATTACATGATATGAAATCAAAAACAATGAACAAATGTTGTGTTTGTGGACTAAACCAACGCGGATCAGTAGCGAACTGCAAACACGTCCTGTGTGAAAGCACAATGAGTCCGTGCTGCAGACTGCATATGCACCGCAGGCAGATTATGCATATATAATATCCATTTAAGCAAGTGCTGTCAGGCTTAATTTGTCGCCAAAGGCGGCAACACGAGCAATTTGCTCCAGCACCTTAGCCGCAAGCACTTCTTGGAATATCAACCAGCAGAAAATGCATTGTACACCTGATTATGCATGAAAAAAAAAAAAAACGGCATAAACCGGAAAACCGGTATAATTAAAAAAAAATAGTATAATTTTTTTTTTTTTTTTTTACGGTGCAAGACTATACACATAAGCTGTTACCAGCTAACATATATAGAATGTGGAAACACTGATCCACTAAAATGTTCTGCAAAACAAATAAGAATTACAACACTAATTCACTTAAAGTTTTAAGGCCTTATCCCTGCTTTCAGATAAACAAGTACAGAGTAAATCTTCTGAAGTGAAAGCAGGGAAGTGTTCTTCAAGCCTTAAATGATTATTAAAATGGATGGATTCCAATTGGTTTTTGTCTTTTGCTATTATATATAAAAAAATAAAAAGATTAATAAAAAAATCCAACAAATAATCTTATATGATAATCATCTCATATCAATTCCCAGAAATCTTTCTGCTCTACATCGAGAGTAAACTTTTTGTTTTTCCTCATAGCAGACTGCTCAACGCTTTGCCTGGGTTATATAATTTTACAGTCAGAGTTATTAATAAAACAATACACTAATACAGCCCCGCTTTATTAGCAGCAAGCGTTGTTATGGTGCTGCAGTGACCTCAATTAAATTTAAAGGCCATTTTACTGGCTTAGGTTTTCTCCAGAGGTTTAATCTCACAAGACTTGAATAAGCCAAAGGCAGCGTGACTTTTAAGCTCTCTTTCTCTCACAAAATGAAATAATTCATTTTATGAAACAATTCACTATAGTACTATGTAAAGTATTACATTTTATATTTATATTGTAGATTTAATATAAAATTATACATTCTGAAAGCATTTAGGAACTGCTGTAATAGCTGTCACAGCCTTGGTTTGTCATTGTTTGAAGAGAAGCACAGAGAGACATAATGTTAAAAACAACCTTTTTTCTAAAGACAGTAGTCAAATGAGAGGCCCTGTTTTGGAGAATTATTGTCCAAGGTCAAAATTACTATAAAAATGGAATTATAGTTGAAAACAGGCTTTAAAGCAAGAAAGCACTGAGCTCAGCTCACAACAGCAGGTCATTTAAAAAAGAAAAAAAGATTTACAAGAGCTCAACCAACCAGAGACTCCAACATTTACGTCATCACAATAGGATCATTCTAATACTCTTCTTCAGATGCTTTACACAGGTTATAATGACTTCAGTGATAATCAACATGAACATCTGTCCATATTAGTACACTGCACAATGAAATCTACATCAAATAAAAGAGTATGCACAAACAACAGGGTATTAAACTGATTAAAGCAATGCGATAGCACCACAAACTGAGTTTCATAAGACCACTAACACTATTTGCTCAGTGCCGTATAGGAATTTAATAAGCACTCAAATTAAAACCAGCATATCATCCAAACAATAGCTTTAGAGAGGAAATTAATAATATAAATAAGATCAGATGCTGGTCAAAACAAATGTTTTTCAGGATAAGGCAACGAACCCTTCTCTAAAAATAAAGAAAATTCAGTTTCTGAAGTTAATACATGACCTTTCCTGTCTATAGGAGTATTAGCTCATAACATGGATCACTAAAAGAGGTTATGATTTCAACCCTTACTAGTTTTTAAAACATCTCAATATCCAAAGTAACGATGCAATGGAAGGTTTGTTACTCTTATTAAAATACAACAAATAAAATTCGATTGACAAATTATTTTTTTGATAGATTGGAAAAAAAGTGGATGGAATAGCTCTGCGACGTGACACGCACAGGAACGAGGCACTTGTCAACTGAAAGAGTTTGATTATGTGCTTCCAGTTTAGGTCGCTTCATTGCACAAACTACAACACATTATTTTCAATCTACCCTTGTGTCTAGCTTTAAGTTGTTTTTTAAGCACTTCATCTGGACATGTTTCTGCTTCTGGCCCCTTTAGCTGTCCCAACTGTTAACGCCAGAGTTCATGTGAACAATCCTTATAATAATTGATTAGAATTACATAATTAATTTGATCCTTTTAGTTGGCCATATTTATCTTGTCTATTTAAAATGGGCCTGCAGAGTTTCAAGTACAGCAGTGGAGAGCTGTCAACAATTACAGCAGTATATGGCAGCTTCAAAAATGTGTGATGCATAAGCTGTCAATCAGAGCCCCTGTTTCATAATTTTAAGACCATCATTCTAATGAAAAGGGTTTGTGAATTTCCTCTGTGATTGACTAATGTTGACATACAGGAAGACATTAAGTTTGAAAAGCAATCAAATGATGTCCTAAGAAAGCACTATTTCCACTGAGCACATAGCCTTTTCCAATTATCCATCTCCTGTGCATGTTCCGCTCAGTTCTGTCAAAGCGTCCGAGAAGCACGCTCGCTACCCCCCACCTCAGTTCCCAGAGGGTCATGGCGTATTTACCCAGGGACTGATTGAGCTAATATTGAAATGTAATTTAGCGGGAGCCAAGACCTGCGAGCATGTCTATCACGAGGCCCATTTAAACTAATGAAAGAGAAGGAAGGTTCCCTGCAGGAGGGGGACATGATTCAAGGCGACACTGCTGACAGTCAGCAAACAGACAATAGGGGTGATGATGATTAATCTTCATAAATTAAAGTTGATCTGAAATAAATAAAAAGTGTCAGAGGGTGAGAAGAGAGATGAGATAATGAGGCAGGGTTGGAGACACAGTAGGGTGAAACGGGTCCATCCGCAATCCAATCAAAACAAAAAAAAGAGATAACCATTTCTTTACCAGAGCAAAGAGAGCTACAACACTACAACACTTTGACTGAAGTGTCAGAATATCTCTTTTAAGGTTAAAGGGGCAGCTCACCCAAAAATGAAAATTATGTAATGCCACAGGAGTTTGCTCACTTTCATGCTGTTCAAAACCTTTTTCTTTTCTTTTTCAAAAGATAATTTTTGAAGAATTTTGGTAACAAACAACTGCTGGTAGCCATTGACCCCCAAGTTAAGGAAAAGCAATACTATACAAGTCAAAAGCTACCACCATCTGTCCCACATTCTTCAAAATATCTTATTTTGTGTTTAGCAGAAGAAAGAAACTCCATAAAGGTTTTGAGCAACTTAAGGGTGAGTAAATGATGGCTGACTGTTCATTTTCAGGTTAACTATATTTTTTAATACTGACAAGAAACTACATCAAGCATAAGCCATTTTAAGTAATGTTTTGGGTTCCATAAATGTGTTTTTTAAAGGGATGCTCAATATATTGGCCACCATATTGGTATCGGCTGATAAATGTTTATTTCAATGTTATCATTATCAAACTGATAATAAAATTTTGTCAATCTTTTAAAACTGATAAATAATGCATTATTTCCAACAAAGACACATTAGATGCACACTGTTCGCCATGATAAAACAAGTAAAATACTGTAAAGTGCAACGTTTAAGGAAAGTCTGTCAAAATATAATGAGAACATTACTGTTAAATAATGTTATGGAATCTGTGTGCGCCCGTGTTTAACCGCGTTGTTATGGGAAGAGCACATTCACAATGGAGCTGCACCTTCATGACCAGCACGGTTTCGTTTGCTGGTGCATTTGCAGCCTTTTGTGCAATTGTACGTTGTAATAATGTGTTTATTTTATTCATATAGGTCTGATTTATTGCATATAAAATGCGTTCATTAAAGCTAATAGAGGGTTTATAGAATGCATTAGCTTGCCGTTGATCATCAATCAACACCACACAACATTAATAACTGACTCTATATATATATATATATATATATAATCATTATAATGATAACACTATTATAATAAAACGTTGTGAATTCAAGGATCAAGGATCTCTTTGACTCTGTAGATAGTTTCATTAAGGAGGATCCCGGATCAGTGTGCACAGAGTCCATGAGGGACAGACACATAGTCCCGCCAAGGCAGCCGGAACACAGAGGAAGGGGAAAGGCGAATTTCACCGTCTGGTCACTGAGTGCACGGTAATCGATGCAGGGCCTCAGACCCCCATCTTTCTTGGCCATGAAGAAGCAGTTCGATGCTGTGGGTGAGGTGGATGAACAGATGAAATAAGATTATTAAGCAAATTATTATATTTTGTAAAAAAAAAAAAAAAAAGTTTTGTATTTGTTTTCTTACTGATGAATTATCCAACACAACATGGTTAACTGAATTAATTTATTAAACATTTAACTGACCTGAATTATAGCTGAATTGTTTTATAATTCAGTATCTTTACACAGTTATTGTTTATTTACTGTGAACCTGCTTTGATACAATAAGTACTGTTAAATAAAGGTGACTTGACATTTCTTGTAACTATTAACTTTTGTTCCTCCTAGTGCATTTATGATGGAAATAGTAAAGGCCGATTAATGAATGATACATTTAATTAAGTGGAATCTTTTCAATCAATCATTTGATCCAATTCACAACAACAGTCCAAAAGATCTAATCATGAATGGGCTGATTTGCTTCAAACCATAACTCACCAACTTAACCTGGTTGCAACATTTAACAGCTCAGAGTGGACAATTTCCTCACACAAAGTTCACAAAGTCTCTTTCCGGTTTCAGTGTGTGCCTCACGTAAACCATTTTATGGGTTTACAATACCTAACCCTAACTTTAAAAGCTTGAAAGATTGGCTATAACAAGATTGGCTAGTGCCCAGACAAGATCAGTAATTGATTCCTTCACTCATGTCACCTCCGGCATGGAAAAAGTTTTGTGGCTACACCTTTGAAACAGTGTGGAATTTAATGTAATTTTGCCACAAATGCTGCCAAAAGATTATATTGCATTGAACCCAGAACCTTCCTTAAAGTCTGTCATAGCATCCAGCACTACCTCTGCTGAACTCCGTAAAGCCATCTCAGAAATGAATCCCGTGCATTTGCCGGTTACATCTCCTACAGCTATCGGCATTGTAAGAATATTATATCTGTGTGGTGGGTTTACTCGAACCGAATGAAATGAAAAGAAAAGCTCTCATATTAAAGCCAAGATGTGGCTTCTTCTGTTGAGAGGGATAATTTTCGGCATCTCTCATCCGGATGTTTGGCTTATTTTTTGACCTTGCAAAGACCTTGCGGTGTCTCCTGTGTTTACAGAGAAAGAGAGAAAGTAATAGACCGAAAAAGAGAGGCGGAAGAGCTAGTTTATTCTTGTCTGCATGGATGTTTATAGAGTGTCATGCAGCCAGTGTGTGACAGGAAATGCTAGGAGTCATGGCAGGCTTTTGGCGGTGATTGGGGCAGCTATTGAAGGCGCTGGAACAGACAGAAATTATTGCTTATGATGGAGTGATGTTTCTGTCTGCACTTCATCATCAGCACACTTCACTCTCTCTCGCTCCAGCCACTTCTTTTCCTGTTATATACTGAAGCCCAAAGGAGCCATATATTATGGTGGGCTTAAAAGAAGCCCACTCTCTATGAACATTCTGCTTAAAAGACCAACAACAATTAGCGATTCAGCAACCTGCATTATTCAATGAAACGATTCGATTCCGCCTTGTTTCCTGTGCTCACTTACATTCTCTAGCTTGAAGGACAGAGAGGACAAGAGTGGGGCTCCTCATTAGAGCAATATGTGTAACACCTTTTACAGTTGTCAATTCTGAGGGGAGGGAGCCGGTTTCTGATTGGCCCCCAGCGGTTGACATGTCACATCAATGAAAAACAGCTTTCTGATTGGTCCCAGCCTGCGGAGAGAGACACTCGCAGATCTGCATCAACTTTCTAACTGAAAGACAAGTAAGATAAATAAAAAATGAGAACCAGTCAGAGGAGAAGAATTTCATAAACCTCGCAGATTGAGATGAGGGATAAGAAACGTATGAAATCGTTATTGGCTGTGAAAGCAATAGCAGCTGTATTGACATGTTTTCAATTCTTCTTGTTATGTATGTCTGAACCGAATGCCGTTTTGCTGTTTTTTTTATAAATTGGCTCAGATTATGGCATGCCTATGCAAAAATAAAGCAGACAAACAAAGGAGACCGAGACAAAGTGTGTGAAACAATGAGAAAGTGCACAGTGAAAGTCTGCACAGTGAAGGTGTGGTGAAGTATGAGGTAATTTCAAAGACTTTTTGATGTTTTCACATAGTGTAGCAAAACAAAGCAAAAATATATGTGCATTAGTTCACCAAAAAATAAAAATTGTCATTTTAATTTTCCTTTAAGTTATTACATAGCACTTTCTTTCTTGAAAGCAAAAGGTGAATTTAAGAATATCTTGACATTAGTGATGTCTGCTTTATGACTGGATCGTTCCTTTGAGTTGAATCTTTTCCACTGATCCAGTTCTCAGAAACAGTCTGAATGGTTCTTTCACAAATGCGACTGGCCCACTTCACAATCTCTTACATGATCTTGCTGCAATGCATTCCAAGTAAATTTTGTCTGGACTTTGTATTTGGAATACAGCAAACTTTTAAAAGTTATTTCATGGCTTTTGAGGATAGTTACCTTCTTCCCTAATGTCAAGAATGGCCAGTGCATTCTTCAAAAATTCATCCTTTTTGTTGCACGGATGAAAGTAGACCCAAAAAGCACAGACTGTGACAACAATTAACTCCCTTTCTGTCTTAAAAAATGGAAAAGACAATCAAAGATGCCTCCTGCACGCTACATTTAGTTCAGACCACTTCCGAAAATCACCACGAAATTGTGAAAATGCACTCTTCCTCCAAAAAACACAACATTCACAATTCCCAGGATACTTCCAAACACAAAGCGTGTAATGATTATTTCTGTTCCAAACTATATGATACTGAAAAGCGGTTGTTTTGTTTGACACACGCATCAAGGTCTTTTCAGAGCTGAGATCGAGCCAAGCCGAGAGTAACGTATCGGTGGGCTGCCGCATCAAAAGCATTTTCAACATTTTTCAAATAAGAAAATAGTTCTTGCCTCTGACATTTTTTTTCTGAAGTGGAGAGGGATGGGCAGGAGGATATGAACTCAGTGTGAGCGACTAGAGGAGAATTGTCACGGGAGCACAAGATTATCAGAAGGGTGAGAGAGACGAGCTGTAACAGGCATTTTAAAGCAGATATTTGTTCGGGGGAGGCCACAGATAGAAAAATAGTGCCCTTGAGAGAAGAAAGCAAGAGAAAGGAAGGGGAGAGAGGGTGAACTGAGAGAAAAGGAGAGAAGCATGGGTCATGGAGGATCAGGGTAAATTGGAGGGCTTGGAGAAACAAGTGTCACAGGTTCAAAACCCTCGCACTTAAGAGAGACGACGAACAAACAATGCCAGCGAATGGAGTGACAAACACAACACTTACCACTATAAAAATTAATTTTACCTAAAAAAAATAATTGACAAAATACTTTGACACATCTTCTTCAATAATATAATGCAAAGCTAGCATATCCAAAGTACAATTCCAACTAAATAAGTAAAACATTATTGAGAGATGTCCAGAATCACTGATTAGATGCATTTAAATGTAGTAAACTAATTGAATAAAAATTTAAAGACAAATGACATAAGTTAAAATAGAAATTAAAACAACATTTATTTAATTGGGTTTATTTTTCACTGAACTTCTCACAATGCATTACTGAATTGTCCCAATATTCAATACTAAGTTGAGAATTTGGCCGACACTAGGCATTTTAACGGACAGTATAATTATATTTCTACCTTTTGGGCCAAACTTGATGCCTTAAAATGTTGCTTATGGACAGAAACAAAAATAGAAAATTCAAAGTAACTTAAAGAATGAAAAAGCAAGAAGAGTGCTCATTCACTGATGCAACTCACGGTTCTTTAACCAGTACTCTTACAAACCCTTTTACCAGTGATAGCTTCTTCTCTTCTTCAATCTTGATTTTCAACATCTTAACTCCTCCTACCATCCCACTGATTCTCTATAGACTTGCATTTCACCTCCTATGGCAGAGTAATTAGAGGGACGTTCTATTAAGAGGCAATCTTGTCAAGCAGGTGCCAAAAGGTCAACCTGACGAAATAGAAGGGTGGATTGCTCCCCATCACACACACACTCTGGGGTCTGTTGTAATCTCTATCATCTGCCACAGGAGTAAAGGACAGTGAAATCATATTCTTGCATTTTCAGGAATCTTGCAACAGAAAAGCAAATAACACATGATGGTGCTGTGTAATTTAATGCATTAAAAAATAAAACAAACTAAAACTGAAACTAGACAAAGCTTAATAGCAAAAATCGCAAAACTTTAATAACCCTACAGTCAACAACTATTTTTATGTTAATTTATAAACATGTACGATAATTATTACTAAATAAAACATTTGGCATTTATAATTCATAATTAACATTTGGCATTAAATGTTAATTTATAGCTTAAAATTATGAAAATGAATGTAGAAATTTTACAATTAACATTAACAATTAACATTAACAAAGAGTAATAAATGGCGTACAAGTATTGTCCATTGTTCCCTCTCAAATCAGGAATAAATTATCCCAAATTCCACCAAAAATCTAATATTTATAGGTCGATGCACATCCTTGAGAAGTTAAACAGGCCCACTGGTTAAACTGTAAGTCAGGACTTTAAATACCGTATTTTACCAATGTCAAATCTTAGAAGAGTCAACTGCAGTCTACACAGACATCGTCAGTAAAATGGACATGTGCTGTCGATAAGAGTTTTGTACTCTTTTCTCTTGCAGCATGTTGTTGATACTGTATGTGGGAGGAAAAAGGAATGAGATAAATTCCTTTTTTCTTACTCCACACACAAACAGTGCAAACACCCTCCAGTGCAAGGTTTGAATAGCAGCGTTCTAAATCAAACTAGAAATTGTAGTCTCTGTGGTCCACGCTCCAACGCTTTCACAGAGACCCATAGATTATATGCTATTGGCATGAATGCTGGTGCCAAAACCACTCCATTGGCATAATCAAGCAATACTATAGCCTAAATCTTCAAGGGTCTTGAGCCCAGTGGATCGATCTATTTCAAATTGGCAGCAAACAGACTGACATCGATATAAAACCACTGAGTATGAATGACCTGCTGATTCCATCTGATTCCAACTTCTCCAGTCTCATTGCAGAGCTGCTCTCATTAATTCATACTCAATACAGCTGTGTCAAGTTTACTGACATTAAACTCTCGTTAAATAGCTAATAAATGTCAGCATTGTAAAACCGAGAAATAGTTCTGATTGGAAAATCAATCAAAGATCCATAAGGTTATGGTGGGATACTGGTTAACACAAGGTCATAGAGTGATGAGTGAGAGACACATTGCACTGGGGGACAATATCTGGCCGCGGTGCTTATAAAAGAGCTGTCAGGCATAGGTCAAACAGTTTAACACTACAATTGCTTTAGCGTTGTCTTTACAATACATGAATTATTGAAGGCTGTGGAAAATGCAAGGTCATGTACTGTAGATTATAAACTGATTGTGAGAGCAAATGTAATCTTCAGGAAGAAAATCTAATTGTGCTGGCCAACGATAAATTTTGAACACAAAGACAAAAGGCTTCCCAAACTGCTTATTGTAAGGATTAGTCATCATTTCACTGGTTCTCAAGGATCTTTTAAAGTAATTTCAAGGCACTTGTAAAATGAAACAAGACCTCCAGTGAAGTGTGCTCCTTGGGACCTTGGTACACTGGGGACAGGTGGAAATGGACAGACAAAAGAGTCCTCGTCCTTCAGGGACGTGAAGGATTAGCACTAGAGGCCTCTGTCTAAAGGGAGAAATTTTCGGGTGAAAGACTATGTTAATGTGAAAGGTTAAATGCGCAGAAGATGACAGGAAGCACTTGACTTCTGAACCCACAATCGGCCAGCCCTCACGCAGCATTAAAATTCACTATTCATTGGCCGAAGCTCTCTTGTCTGTCAAAAGTTCAGCTCTGTGAGATTGGAGCGGATTAAGCGTATGCTGATTAGTCTTAATTAACATTTAAATGCTTGTAAGAATGTCCTGTTTTAGACAAGATTGGAGAGGCCTGGTTTATGCTAATTCACTGTGTGGAGAGAGTCTATGGGCCTTTGGCTTTTAGAAGGGGATTAACGGACACCTGATTATGACCAATGAAAGGTCAAGAGGAGCTCTGATGAATGCCAGGCATTGGTATGCATTTATATTCCTTACCCTAGTTTGAAACTTTCAAATCAGAACTAGTCAAAGAAACACTTAGAGGAAGAAGTATGCAATGTCTTTTAGAGCCCGACCGATATATCGGCCGGCCGATATTATCGGCCGATATAAGGTAATTGCATTTAAATCGGCATCGGCATTTATAACGGCCGATGAAACATGAGAAACAGAGTCTCATGCTTCACTCATGTTATGAGTGTTGCATAGTGTGCCCACCAGAGGGAGCTCTGCAGCTCCAGAGTTAACAACAGCGCCAGAAATCCACTACAGAAGAAAACGATCAGCCAAGCCAAGGAGATGTAACTTACTGTTTTGACGGTGAGTCTGTCGTTCGTCATGTGAAATGATTGTAGATTTAATTCATACCCTGTATATAAAAACTGTGTGGTAGTTTTAGCTAACGGTCCTATCATCACTTCTAAATATTCTGTAACATCACTTACAGCCGCTAATGCATTGCTAAATTAGATTAGCCACAAAGCTAATACCATGTTTATCAGTGGAAGAGCGCGAACGTTAATAGGAGGTCAAACTATAACGTTAGCGTTTAACTTATTCTTATTCTATTGCGGTGTGTTTCCCACATAATGACCGCGTAATTGGGCCTTTCACACAGGACGCGGTATGCACGGCGCTTGCCGCTGGGCTCAGCGTTGCCCTTCTGATACAATGCGATTTGCGCTGTGCTATGGCGTAGGCGGAGTTTTAAAAACGTTTAGCAGGAGCTCTTTCATATTCTGTTGTTCCTCCTTTTCGGTCAGCAGCAAACATGTATCTGTCCCGTTGTAAGAAGCGAGCGATAGCGCTAGTCCTGCTGATGAGAATTAAGAGAGAAGCAAGGAAGAAGAGGCTACCCTCAGGTCCAGAGAACAATTTGGTGAATTCAGGCTGGTTACGTTACTCTAACGCTAATATAGCTTCCTTTTTTAGTAGGCCCCTTAAATGCTTGCTATTAACTTGTTTGAAGGTGGTTCTTCTCAAAATTGACAGCGGTGTGTTTGAATTGATTCCGTAATCTTCCGGTAATAGTAGGCAAGACGATGTTTTGATTCAGACTGCACAAAGAGAAGAGGAGAAGATATACGGGTCTGTTGTGAATGTGTCTGTGAGAGCAAATATAGTGTAGTTACAGTAACTACAGTAGGTGCGTCAGAAATGATTAAACCAGAGGGGACATGTAAATAAATGTGAGCTGAAAAAGCGCTTTTTTTTTTTTTTTTTTTACACATTGTTTCAAAGCAGCTTTACAGACATAACAGAAAAATGTTGAAATAATATTGTTAAATATAAGTAGGTAATACCTATTGCTTGACAAATAAAATATATATATATTTCTCATTTTTGCCTTTGTAGGAGATCCCAGTTTATTATTATTATAATTCTAATGATGACATGAGTAATGATACATGGTGATATTATTAATACACATGCTTATTCTTTCTCTGTCTCTCTTTCTGCCTACAGATGGCTGAAAAAGGTGAATGCTGTAGCAGCAAAGTGTGGGACTATTTCTTCAAATACTTTAACTTTAGTATTATAATTTATTTACAGTACACACACAGACTGTTAAAACCAGCTTCAACTGGAAGAAAGTAAAAGTGTTAAATGTTTAAAACCAGACAGTTTTTTCATCATTAAAAAATATATACTTTTGATGTGCAATTGTTTAGTCATTGAGACTGTAATCTAAGGCTTTTTTTAACATAATCCATTCTGGAAAATGGTTTATACAGCCCACATACATAGAACAGGCAGATATTTTGCTATTGAATGTTGTGTAAGTGCAGTTTATAGGAAATGGGTCTAATATCCAGATTATTTTTAAAATCAAAATATCGGCTTATAAATCGGCTCTTTTCGAGTTAATATCGGCATCGGCCCCCAAAAATCCATATCGGTCGGGCTCTAGTCTTTATCTGGACAGAAACAGACATCCATGTTTCTTAGATAAATAAGCACAAACAAGGATATGTTTTCATGTCTTAATTAAAGACACAATGCAAACTTTCACAGTGCTGAGTGGAAGAGTATGTGAATTCCATAACTGATTGACACCTCCTTTCTCAGCAATAACCTCCACCAAATATTGTCTGTAATTGTGAATCAGAAAATGGTCAGAGAAAAGTTTTCACCATTCCTCTTCACAAAACTGTTTCAGTTCAGCAGTATTAGTGGAATTTTTGGTCTGAATCATTTTCTTGAGGTCATGTGAAAGTACCTCAATCGAGTTGAGGTCAGGACTCTGATTGGGCCACTCAAGGTGGCACATTTTGTTCTGATGTTGATTTACTCCTGTGCTTTAGGTTGTAACACAAGAGTAAATACAATTCAGTTGAGCTTCATCTGGCAGACATATGACCTTCCACTTTCCAGCAAAATGTCTTGGTAAACTTGGAAATTCATTCAAGTTACCCAGACCCTAAAGTAGCAAAGAAGCCACACAAATTGATGGACTCTCCACCACAATTTAGGAGAAAAGTGCTGTTGCCAGTAAGTTACAGTAGCGAACTGTATTTGTTTTACAGTAGCAAACTGTACTGTTTAACAGTAGCTTACAGTAAAAAATCTAATTCATCAGTATACTACTGTAATTCATTTTAATATAGATTTCATTTGATTTTATATATATTTTTTATATATAATTCAATTTATTTTTATCCTACATATGTACTACTGGCATTCAATTAAACAGACACAATAATTACAATATTTCAAATTCTTTATTTAAAACATTACACATATAACACTTAAAAATATAGTCTTCCAATGCTGAAACAGTGCATCTTCACCATTTCTCCTGTCTTATGACCTTTTGGAGTATATTATGTTGTTATAATCTGGATTTATCCTCACAAAGAATCTTAAGGCAACAGAAACATATTTGGGAAAAATATATAGCCATCTGCAAAACCCAGGTGCTGCTCCAAAACCTGGCCACCACCTTTGTTCACCATCCACTTTGTTAGTGACAGAAATGTGTTCCCTGAAAAACAAGAAGTACAAATGGCACACTTTTAAAAGGCAAAGCCCATACAGAATATACAAACCTCTCAAAACCATAGTTGTTCTCTTTCCATGAATTATCAGTCTCGGGGTGACTTAAATTCCATCAAAAACTATAACAAACTAATTCTAAAACTAGAAAGCCAGCTAGCAATAAAACTAGGCATTAAAAACTAACTTTTTTTTTCTCAATAGGCTACTGGACAACATTAACTAACACCTGAACAAAATTTGACATTAGTTATGTTAAATGTTAATATAAGATAAGCATGCCCCATTAAAAATCATTTTAATTTGGTTAATTCAGTAAGCTGACAAAATAAATTTGAAACAATATAGTGTAGTTTACCATAGTAGAGTTTGTTACAGCCGTTTTGAATAAAATAAAAAAATCTGACAAAAACACACAAACAAACGTATACATATTTTTACCTTGCTTGCTGGTCTTATTCTCTCGTAAGGTGCACCAACACAGTGCACATGCTCTCCGGAACCCTCCATTCTCGTGGGTTCATCCCCTGGAAAAGCCCGCTGTGCTGACGCGCTGCTTCCGTGTCTTCATCGGACATGAACGGTGTGGCACGACCCGACACGACAAAAGACAATATAGAGCCCATTATAATCTGTGATACTATGTATAGTGAGTGGAAGTGAACAGTAAACCGATGGCTGGGAGCACTCTGCAATTGCTACGAAATGGATACATTTATAATCTAATTCATAAATATTAAACCTTTTAAACCTAATTAAATAAGACGTTAAACCGAAGTCCTGACTCTCTGTGGTCATTAAAAATCCCAGGATGCCCTTCGAAAAGAGTAGGGGTGTAACCTTGGCCTCTGACCATCGTGGCCTCCTAATCATCCCCATTAATTTATTTTCAAGATCTAACTATCTGTTGCTTTCAGGTTATAGCCTAAATGTCAAACAAAATTATATTTACACTCATATTAGACACATTTAAATTTTAATAAAGCAAATAATCATCTGAGATTATCACTATCATATAGTTTGTAAGGTGTTGTTCCAGCCGCGACATTGCAGAAATAGAAACCATTTCTAAAATAGAAATTTGCGTGTCGCCAAAGCGAATAGTTTGATTAACAGACTTATGTTTTATTAGCTCCAGCATTATATCAAAAACACTGATAGAGTTATTTAAACTGGATTCAAACACTGGGTCTGTGAACATATGTCTGCATTTCCTCTTTGCTTCAAACAACATGGTCTAGTCACTAAAAGGCCTTAAGCGGAATCAGTTCTCATTGAAACAACCCCATTGCATCACTGTCCAACCAGCTGGCTGTGTTTTGAGTTGCTTTATAAAAAGCTGTATGTAGTTTAATGAGCATGTTACACTAGCCTTCAACCATGGTAACAGCACATGATCATAAGTCCAAGAGCTTTCTGATTAAAGAGCCATAGATAGCATTTCTACATTCTGTGACAGAACCGGATGACACTTCAATCTGATCACACACATTAACTCCTCATGTCTGAAGTAGGAGAGAGAGATACACCAGTCTGCCTCATATGTTTGATCAATCCATAATCAGCATCACCACAGATCAGTTTATTTATTTCTCTTTGGAGTGCAGAAATCAGAAAGGTCCATTTTCGAAGTGACGAAAGATTGAAAACTCGTTTCTAACTCACTCCCCTGCAATCTGTCTCGAGTATCAAGGCCTGGAAATGTAACTGCTTGATCAACAAGCATTTTGTATAATGTTAAAAGAAATAAAAAAGCCTTTTTGACCTCATGCAAATTGCAAGCTTCCACTTCTATCACTGATGACCCTAAATACATTTCAATTCATTATGAAAGAACTCAGTTTCCCTCCTCTACTCCCACTTCCATCCAAGACTCTATCTCTGAAGTCCTTCAATAATTAACATTGCTGCAAACGCAGTCGTCTCACAAAGCTGTGAATAATAGGAGACATTTGCATTCCCTTTCACTCACACACACACCCGAGCGCATTCACTCAGGAGAACTAAAGGTTGATTAATTCAGCAGGCCTGAGTGTCTAGAGCAGATGCTCAGGTGGCAAACGAAGGCAAGCTCATTCATATGGAAGACGGGACTCCTCACAAAGAAATAACGGGTAAGTGTTCCACTTACAGAGATTCTCACCCCCCCCCCCCCCCCAACATTAACTACAAGAAAAAAGGTAAATTAAGGTATTTCACTTCTAAAAAAAAAAAAAAAAACTGGCAAGAAAATGTTAAAGGTTTATAACCTTAAAGAACACTTGTGAGATGTGAAAAGCCAGAAGGATCCTTCGTGTGAGGTCTTTGTACTGAAATTTGAGGAAAATCTTACAGCAATGACTGATGTTGGAAAGTACTGACAGATAACGCTATGATAATCTTTTTACGTTTCCCAGTCGCACAATGCTAACAGCAAACTTCACATGTAGAGTGCTCTTTTCCTTATCACTCGTATCTTCAAAGTCTAACACACCCGGCAGATCTTAAAATGACTCGCTCTTAAAAACCATAAAACACAGAAATGACACACCCACACTCTCCATCAAGAACACAGGGATTTTTATGGCAACAAGGTGGCAAATGAAACATTATTTGTACTATTTTAGTGTCAAAGGCAGCGAGAATTCCTCTCTCTTCTAACCTATAACTAGTGCCACAATCGGCTTATAAATCAATCAAAAACTGGCATGGTGCATTTATGATGGTCGTCGCACTGACACTTCAGCACACGCGCTGCATCACGTGCTGTAAGAAGAAATGCATGATGTGTCCAGGCAAGAAATATGTAGCCGGACTGCTTTCCGGCCTAGCAGCTGCTCCCTCTCCTGACAGCGCATCAGTCATGGAGTTTGACTGGCTCACCGGCAGTGGAGATTACATTTAAAGGGGTCGGGAAGGCTGAAAGATGGCTCGACTGTCAGCGTTTCAATCTGCACACGCAAGGATAATTTGTTCACAGAATTTAAGAGTGGTCCCAGGGAGAGGTGGGGTGACAATGCTTTGGGAAGAACCAAACTATGGAACTATGGAAAAACTATGACATTATTCAAAAGGAATTGCAAATTGTATTTGCAATTGCGTTTTCAATTTGTGAACTCATAAAATGTGACAATCCAAACGCAAATGCAAATCGTGCATTACCGTTTGCATTTTCGTTTAAGCGAACGCACAGTGTCTGCCAAATTTAAAATGGAAATGCAAAGTCCGTTTGCAATTGTGTTTCCCATATCTTACGAGCTATGAGCCTGTCATATTTAAAGAGCAATATTACTTACCACATTTGCCTTTTCACTCTCTCTGCACTGTGCATGTAAACTGCCAAAACTCAAATGGAATCGCAATTCCTTTTGCATTTGAATTTCCAACGTCTACATGGAAACCTGTCAATCAAGTGACGGGTGGGGCCATTTTATTGGGCGTGTTTGCATTGGGAAGTGACGTCACTCACAGTCGATGGTAATAAATAATTATTAATTAATTAGTGTGGACTTTGTCATCTAAATACTTAATAAACAATAAGGTTAAGCATGTGTCTTAAAAATTACTTCATCTTTTCTATCCTGTGAAGCTTTACTTAAAAAAAGATGTTTCCTGATATTGACACTTTATGTTCTTTTTGTGGTGCTGAACACGAATCCATTTCTCATCTCTTCTGGGAATGCACATATACAAGTCTGTTCTGGAAGAATTTTTATATCTTCGATCATACTAAAATGTACCATGTTTTACAATGGTAAATATGAGTTAACGATAGTGTTTATAATTAAACCACAGTAGCCACAAATGTACAGTTGTCTGAGACGTTATGAAATGCTCTTTAACATCATGAACCATAAAATGTAGTCAGTGGTCTGCTATGGTTTATTTTCATAATAGGTAAACACAGGTCACAAGTTAACATGGTCACATTTCCTTGATTCAGCAGCTGCATGATGTGCCGCCGAGAGTCCTGTCGGTGGTTAGTGACTCTCGTCACGCAGCGAGGGCGCGCTGTCTTTTAGCACGTGTTTGAAACCCGCTCCAACACAGTTGTACTTTATTTTTTTGTTTATCCTACTTACTTCAGCCGCGAAACGGGCGATCATACTAATAACATATAATATTTACAACAATATCTGAATCATGCAATGAGCAAGTCTGCGTTTATTAAACACTTAATATCGCGACAGTTTGTGCTTTCATAATCGCCGAGTCTGCTGCCGTCGTTCCAGCACATCTGCAGCAAAGACCTGAACCAGGAAGTTGGTCACCAGATAACACGGTAACCAGTTAAACCATAACACCGGGAAGATTAGGCAAATAGACTGGTGAAGTAGGTCTGCGTGCATTTCTCAATACAAAGTACGCTGATTTCGGACTTGCATCCTCGGTAGTTCAGACTTTGTGCATCCGACTCGGGAGTGTGATGTCTGCGAGGACGCAGGTCCGGTAATTCTGCAAACAGCAGCGTACTTGATAACTTCAGTCAGCTCGCCTTGCTTTCTGCAATTTTCCTCACTGTATATTTACAATAAAACAAAAAAGGATATGAAATACCACTGCCTCCTTTCATTTTTCATTTAAACATAATAATAGCAGCAGAAATGTACTTAATTCAGGGAAATGTGTATATATACAGTCATTACAAATGAAACTAAATATTATGGCAATTGCCTCTTTTATTACCGTCGACTGTGAGTGACGTCACTTCCCAATGCAAACACGCCCAATAAAATGGCCCCACCCCTGTCACTTGATTGACAGGTTTCAGTGTAGACGTTGGAAATTCAAATGCTAAAGGAATTGCGATTCCATTTGAGTTTTGGCAGTTTACATGCACAGTGCAGAGAAAGTGAAAAGGCAAATGTGGTAATTAACATTGCTATTTAAATATGACAGACTCATAGCTCGTAAGATATGGGAAACACAATTACAAATGGACTTTGCATTTCCATTTTAAATTTGGCAGACACTGTGCGTTCGCTTAAACGAAAATGCAAACGGTAATGCGCGATTTGCATTTGCGTTTGGATTATGTCACATTTTATGCGTCCACGAATTAAAAACACAATTGCAAATACAATTTGCAATTCCTTTTGAATAAAGTCCGGAATATGATTCCATACCAAACAAATGCTTCTTATTCAACTGCAATAGACTGCCATGACCAGGAATGGGGAGAGTTGTGACATTGATATGACACAATATCGTTGGTAAGGTCACCTCCTCAAAAAATGGCTCACAGGTTGTGCTTGCAAGAGGTCCTCTCAATCTGTTAAGAGAGATATGCTGTATTTAGCTAACACGATTGTCTTGTGGGACTAATTTATCCACAAAAGCTGACAATGTCTTAAGCTAATTGTGCAATATAACAACAATAAAGTTTTGTATGTCATGCTATTAATCATTAACAAGCCTTGACAACTAAAACCACATGACCACAGATTGTTGGTTAAGGGTTAACCACTGATTAGTAATGGTGGGGGTTTGGTAATATTTGTATTTATTGGTAATAAATAAGCATATCAACAGCAAAAATTAGTTTTGTATGATTTTAGGCAAAGATGGTTAAAAATGTGGC
Organism: Carassius carassius; assembly: GCF_963082965.1. Classification (NCBI taxonomy): domain Eukaryota; kingdom Metazoa; phylum Chordata; class Actinopteri; order Cypriniformes; family Cyprinidae; genus Carassius; species Carassius carassius. The sequence goes on from NC_081761.1 coordinate 8,555,628, forward strand.
AATCACAATTGTAATGTAACTGTCAAACTGCATACAATTCACACAATCATAATACAGCATAACTGTCCATTAATTTTGTCCAATAAGTGGCACTGTAACCACTTGTGTGGTCACTATAAGATGACAATGACATAAAAGAGTTTGGAGTCAAGAGTCCTAAGTCTCAGATTTGCATAACGGTGCATAAAAGTTATTTAATTAATGATTAACATCATTCAGTAGCACAACTGGCCACTGTGACATAAGTAAAAAAATAAATAAAAAATTCTAAAAAGTGTTTTAGAAGAACAGCAAGTGATTAAATTAGCAAAGTGTCCTAACCAGCCATGACATGACACAAATCCAGTGACAAGCAATATGTCTTTCCACACCAAATGTGAAAAGGAGGAATGACATGACAAAAAAATCAATCACAACAGCCAATCAGAACAGTTCTCTCTATTACATGCTCTCTTACACTCATTTAACGTACAATCTTGAAAAAATAAGCTACATGTATGCATTTACATCACTTGCATAATGGTTCACAATACATCATGCCTTTCATAGTTTTACTTGTGGAATTTGTCATGTAATACATGATGAAAAAACCTGAAAAGCATTTCTATCTATGAGATTTGCATGTGTCTTACATGACGACCAGAAATAAAAATCCAGGAGCTGACAAAATGTATGTATGCCAACTAGTCAGTACAAAACTCTGATTAACACAAAATATTTTCCTTATCACCAGGTGCACTGGCAGGACCCACATGAAATATTATTGTTTTTATGCTCTTGAGAGTAAGAAACAATATTTATGGATGGTCAATGTCAGATTTTAAATATTAATGTGGCAAGCAGTTTTTCAGATTGCATGATTTCCCCATTCAAGTAGATAGGACTTGGTCTTGGATGCCCAAAAAAAGCTGCCCAGAGGCATTGCAAATATGGCTGCCAAGTGAACTGAGTTTCCTTGAAAAAGACTTTATCTCTTAATCACGATGCGTCAGGCTAAAACAGTGTTATATTTACTACTTCTCTCTTTGTATCATCTGAATGCGGGTGTGTATGCACCTGAAGCCTCTGAATAAAACCTTTTTTTTTTTTTACTCCCAAAGGACAGACTCGAAGACAATATGGCGTAAGTGTTAAATATGTATAATTAGGTGTACAAGTCTTCGAATGTGTTTGATCGCCGCTTACAGCAGATGGTGCGCAGACATACCTATAACACTGAATGTTCTCAACAGACACAATCTGTCCCAAAAACAGGTGTTTCACCTCTTTTTGTCTCCTTTCCACTTTTTACGGACCAACATCCCCAGCCGAAGAGCTGCCTCTGTTGACTCGGCATGCCACCGTTTCACGCTTGCTTCTTTCCTGGTCCTTAAAGGCCATTTGAGGCAGTGCTCGAAGACTGAGCGACAAGTCTCCCGTATTGCTAGGCCAATAAATTGCTATTTGTTTATTTTTAGGCTGTATCCTGCTGACCCAGGAGAGGCTTTTAGCACATTTCCTTGCTTTTCCGCCCCCTCCCTCGTGCTTTTTTTCCCTCATATTGTTTTGAGCATTTTTCCCCCACTCGTCTTTTGTATTGAACGAGTTTGCTGGAGGGAGAGAGAGTTGGCAGGAGAAGAAACAAATCTGTCGGTGACTCTCTCACTTTCACTCAATCTGTTGCTCTCTCTCCCACCTCCTTCCACTGCTCGTTCTCTCTCTAAGCAGCACAGGTGTTGCTGTGGCAATGATGGCAGCCTTTGTCTGGCACCGTGAACTTTGTTATTGCATCTACACACTTGAACATCCCAGATCAGACAGACACACACACAAACGCATGTACACACACCGATCCGTTGTATCAGTGTCCTCTGCGTTTCATCATCAAAGCAGCATGTGGCCGGCGGTTTGAGGAGCAGAATATGGAACGGATAAAACAAATCGTTTGATGTCGGAGAGACAGGCATGCCGTCAGAAAATACTTAAGCTCTTCCTCCCGATGGAGCGCACAAATTCCTCTTTTTCTTTCCTCATTAAGTTTCCTTCGTCTTCACGTTTCTTTTGCCTTCCCCATCAGGGCAGTTTCAGAAAGCTTGCATCATTGTTTATGATCCATTATTGTCAGGAGATTAATGAAATAATAAATATTGACTTACTTAAACATTCTGTAAAAAAGAATAAGGTGCGTGGTCTTTGTGTGTGCATGAGCAGCCATGCATTTCAAACCAGATCTTTGCCTGAGGAAAATTCAATGATGATATATTTTTCCGAAAACCTCTATAGAGGGAAAAAAAGTTTTTTTTTTTTTTTTTTTTGAGTCCAGTTCATTGATTTAGTGAGCCAAACGGTTTACTTGTGTTGACAAATATGGTTTATTCTAGCAGTATTTACACACGTGATCGACTTCTGAAGTGAAGTCCTTGCTCTGTGTTTGCATTTTTCATGTTCTTATTTCATATGATTTTTACACTTTACAACAATCAACCAAGGATAAACACTCAACTAGTCACATGTACCGTATTTTCTGGACTATAAGTTGCACCTTTTTTCATTTGTTTGGCTGGTCCTGCGACTTATAGTCGGGTGCGACTTATTTATCAAAATTAATTTGACATGAACCGAGAGAAATGAACCAAGTGAAAACATTACCGTCTACAGCCACGAGAGGGCGCTCTATGCTGCTCAGTGCTCTTATAGCCTACCACTGAAAATTCAGGGATTCAATGAAGTGGAATAAGATCGCGGGAGCTTGGTGAACTTGCTTAACGTAACCGGTAACTGTTGGACTCACTGGCTTGTTATGTTAATTTTAGCCTATTCAGCCTCCTGGGTATGTTCTTAATGCTATTGTGTGGCTAACCGAGCATCTATTCAGCCTGTTGTTCTGTGTACTATTGTGTACCGAGTAACTTGCCTTTCCAGGTTACCAATATCTGTTCTTGGTCTTGGATTTTGTTAAACAAATTAAATTAATATTTCAGTTGACACTTTTCAGTTGTTTTCAGTGGTATGCTTCAGGAGCACTGAGCAGCATAGGGTGCCCTCTCGCAGCTTTAGACGGTAATGTTTTCTCTTGGTTCTTGGTTTTAAATAAATGCGACTTATAGTCCAGTGTGACTTATATATGTTTTTTCCTCGTCATGATATATTTTTGGACTGATGCGACTTATACTTAGGTGCGACTTATAGTCCGAAAAATACGGTATTTTGACGATTCACTCCGACACTAGCTGCGTTTACATGGACACTACTAATCCGATCATAATAGGACTAGAAGCACGATCAGAATTAAAAACAAGTCACATGTAAACATGTCAATCGGATTAAATTGGCCAGATCCGACTAAAATTTTGATCGGATTGTAAGGGGTGGTTTATCCCTTTTGTAATCCGAGCGAGAGGACATGTAAACACTTGATCGGATTGAATTCACTCAGCGTATGTGAAGTGGAACAGGACCATGTTTCACCAGTCCTTGTTGAATGCCGCGTTTCCACCGCAGGAACTTTACACAGGAACTAGGGACTTTGGCCTGGTACTCGGTGTGTTTCCACCACAGGAACCAGGAACTAAATAAAGTTCCGGGTAAAAAAATGCCCCTCAGAAAGTCCCTGCTGGCGAGGTAGTACTTTTTCAAAGTTCCGGAACTTTCGGGGGCGGGACTTGGGCGCTAAACATCCTGATTGGTTGAGTTCACGCAGCATTGGTTGGGTTCAACCACCATTTATTCGGATCATTTTCAAAATATTACTGTTATTGTGTCATTAAATGTAATTTTAAAAAGTATTTCCAGCGAGAATGTAGTTGTTTAAAACTCAAATCTGTGGTTTATTTATAAAGACAGGTCCTATTTAAAAATGTATTGTTTTACTGATTTTGGAGACGGTCAGCTCCACGTGATCAGCGGGAGCTCAGTGATCATCTATCCGCCAAGAAGCAGCCTCACCTCGGCTAGACCTTCTGATATGTGCCGCTGGCTCTGATGTCTCTTTAGTGGTTAAACATAAAATATAATTCGTTTTGGGTAAATCTAACAGGTTATCTTTGGTCTGTATTCAATTTATCTATATGTTAAAATGAAAATAAAAAGGCAGATTTATATAATATTTCGTTTCATTGTAATGGCTGTATATACACATATCCCTGAACTAAGTACATTTCTGCAGCTGTTATTATGTTTAAATGAAAACGAAAGGAGGCAGTGGTATTTGATATATGAATGTAGTTGTTTAAAACTATAATCTGTGGTTTATTAATAAAGACAGGTCCTATTTAAAAATGTGTTGTTTTGCCAATTTTGGAGATGGTCAGCTCCACGTGATCAGCGGGAGCTCAGTGATCATCTATCCGCCGAGAAGCAGCCTCACCTCGGCTAGACCTTCTGATATGTGCCGCTGGCTCTGATGTCTCTTTAGTGGTTAAACATAAAATATAATTTGTTTCGGGTAAATCTAACAGGTTATCTTTGGTCTGTATTCAATTTATCTATATGTTAAAATGAAAATAAAAAAGGCAGATTTATATAATATTTCGTTTCATTGTAATGGCTGTATATACACATATCCCTGAACTAAGTACATTTCTGCAGCTGTTATTATGTTTAAATGAAAACGAAAGGAGGCAGTGGTATTTGATTTCCTATTTTGTTTTATTGTAAATATACAGAGAGGAAAATTGCAGTAGCCAAGACGAGCAGACTGAAGCTGACTGAGCTGACTGTTTGCAGATTTACCGGACTTGCGTCCCGGACATCACACTCCCGAGTCGAATGCACAAAGTCTGAACTACCGAGGAGGATGCACGTCCAAAATCAGCGTACTTTGTATTGAGAAACGTGCGCAAACCTACGTCACCAGTCTATTTGCCTAATCTTCCTGGTACTTTACACCGCGGTGGAAACGCAGAAAGCAACAGGTCTGAGGGGAAAAAAGTTCCTGGGAAAAAACGTTCCTGGTACAAATGTTCCGGGTAATTTCGGTGGAAACACGGCATAAGACTCTCATCAACAGACGACTAGTTTTGAGTGCGGGGAGGGGCACTTTTACAACTTTTTTTTTTTTTTTAAGTAACATTAAGCAGCACAACAGTTCATGTGTTGGTCGTCGCCTAATTAGGACTCAAAGTAGATAAATATCACGTGTGCTTTTTAAAACTGTATACAACAGCAGCGGGAAACTCTGTATATTCATGCAGTGTACGCATGTCAAAAGAGTAGCCTAAATCCGATCAGAAGCTTGTGACATGTAAACGTGCATAGCAACCCAATCACTTTATTCAGTGTTCATGTAAACACTACGTTCGGATTCGTCAATCAGAATGAATTCAATCCGATGGAAGCAAAAAGTGTCCATGTAAATGCACCTAATGACATATGACTAACATTTGTTGACTAATATTCTGTAGGACAATATTACTTCAGAGATATGGAAAGCACTCATTTAAATAAATTTCATACTTGTTAAGTTTGATTTCTTCATTATCTCCAAGTCAGTTATTCTGCAAACAAATTTTTTGAGAAGTCACTACCTCATGTCTCCTCAGATAAAACACCCCTGATGGGATCGCATCTCAAACAGATCACACTCATCACCACCGTTCTGCCACACATCAATGCCAAAGAGGAGTCAAGCAGCCTTTAAAGTGTAAATATCAGAACAACCTTTGTTTAGCTAAAAAATATGAATATGCGTTCATATATCTTGAAGATGAAAGGGTCGATATCTTACGTGTCTGACCTCATCCTTTGAAGCGCTTCTTAGAACTATGTTTTGAAGGCATTCTCATGTTAACCTTAACAAGTGCGTATTTCCATGTGATTGATCAGCTGATGAAATGACACGGATGAAAGGTGTATGTGATTCACAAATAAGGTCAAAGCGAGTGTAAAATAAGGGTGATTTTTTGTTTCCCGCCAATTTAATTCCTTTGTTGTGATCTTTACCGCTTTCATTCAATTGCTTTATTTACTAACGCAGTTCTCGCATTAGATCCTTAGACTAAACAAAAATGTCCATTTAAAAATCAGTCAAAACACAATTATAACTGAAACTGCATCCTAACACAACAAGTGTCTAAAGCTGCGATCAGACTGCACGATTTTAGCCCAGTTTTTGGCTCGCCGACAGGTTTTGAGAAATTGCCGATAAATGCCCGAAATCACAGGCAAATCTGAGCTCGTTCACGCGAGTGACAATCACACAGTGTGAATGAGCAAAGACGCGATCTGAGAGAATCGCCGATGAGTCGCCGATGCCCGTGAGATATTTGGCATGCTAAATATCTGGACCTGTCGGCGATTCAAAATCATGCTGTCTGAAAAGTGTTCTGACTGAAAACTACATCGGCAATGACTGACAGCCAATGAGAGAGCAAGATACAGAGCTACAGATACAGAGGAGTTATAGACCACAATATCAGCAAGTATGGCTTCATTTCAGAAAAAGGCTTTCTTCTCGGTCTATTTGGACCCATGAAATGGAAGATAAATTAGTATAAATTTAGCAGGAGCACCCGTGTCTGTTTGACATTTAATCTGAGCTATCCCAGTCTCACGTGAAAACTCCGGAACATGTGATACCGCGTTGTTTCCTTGTCACATGTCATGTGGGTTTGGTTGTGAAACATAGTTTGCGTGCCAGACAGAGCTGTCGGCGATTCTTCCTATTGTAAAGTCATGCAGTGTGAAACCTTCTGTCGCCGATCCATCGTGCAGTGTGAACACAGCAGTGACTTAATGCTGGCCAAGATAGTCATGCAGTGTGAAAAGAACAGTGACCCGACTACTTTGAAAATCGTGCAGTCTGAACTCGGCTTAAGAGGCTTTGGGACATCTCCTGCACTCAAAAGAATACAGAAGCATTTTACAGGCAATTGAATATGGAAAAATATCATGAAATGGCGAGACATGGGGGTGCCAAGATTATGGGTACGACGTATGATAACATCACACATGATTGGGCGCTTAAGGATGACAAATCAGACTCACAAAAATAACACAACTATGAAGTCATCAATAAATCAGCACTACACCATTGTCACTGTTATAATTTGACGCCAGAAGGGGATTGACGGTGAACAATGGAACGCAGCAGAGTTTTTTTTCCTGCACCTCGGAATGGAAGGATGAAACAAATCGCTCGGATGTCAGCTGAACGAGAGAGTTAATAATTCATTTGTCAGGTGGGGGGGGGGGGGGTGAGGAGGGAAAGAGACAGAGATTCTTTGAAGAAGGGGTACAGATGGTCATCAGATGGGGCTGAGAGTCGGAGTGTGGCACGGTGCTTTGACATCACCTGGGTGCACACACACCATATGCCACTAGACCTGACAACCTGCCACACACACACACACACACAAACACACACACACACACACACAATCACACATACACCTGTTTGTGAACTCACTCATGTTTAACACATCTCTTCATGCATACTAATCTTGCCTAAAATGAGCATGTTGTACCACCATGTTGTTTTAAAAACCGTTGATCCTCAATTCTTCTCATTTTAAAGCCAAACAACCTTAACTTTTGGTAGCTGTTATGTTGTGTAAAACATTTTAAAATGTACTAGAAATTATCTAAACAACAACAAAAAATTCATAACTAGATATGTGACATAAAAAGGTTATGAAAACAGCACCAATATTAATCCTTAAAGGGGTCATCTGATGCAATTTCAAGTTTTCCTTTCTCTTTGGACTGTTACAAGCTGATTGTGCATAGATAAGATCCCTGAAGTTGCAAAGACCAAAGTCTCAAAACCAAAGAGACGCCCCTAAAATGTCTCATTCAAGCATGCCCCCACGTCTAGGTCATGATGTGGGAATATTTGCGTAATGCCGCCCAAATGTTCACACAAAGAAAGGCAGCGTGGTTTCAATAACTGCAGTTAGTGTTGAAGCAGCCATGTCAGGGAGATGCTGTGTCTTTCTAGACAAAAGCAAAGCACTTTATTTGGCCTTCCAAAAGTACATGCATTTAGGAATATTTAAGATTACTTACAACAGAACAGCAAAACATTTTATGGTCGATCGTTTCGTGAACCCAGGAGTGAAGGTAATTCTGACTTTGCTACGACAATCTGGTGTTTCTGAATCAGCTACTGTATGTTTTGTTATTAGTTAAATTATTTGCTATTTACTGTTCAAATTCGGAGTGTGCATTGTATGTTTGTGGGAAGTCGTGGCCTAATGGTTAGAGAGTCGGACTCACAATCGAAGGGTTGCGAGTTCGAGTCTCGGGCCGGCAGGAATTGTGGGTGGGGGGAGTGCATGCACAGTGCTCTCTCCACCCTCAATACCACGACTTAGGTAAATTTGAGCAAGGCATCGACCCCCCAACTGCTCCCCGGGCGCCGCAGCATAAATGGCTGCCCACTGCTCCGGATGTGTGCTCACAGTGTGTGTGTGTTCACTGCTGTGTGTGTGCACCTTGGATGGGTTAAATGCAGAGCACGAATTCTGAGTACGGGTCACCATACTTGGCTGAATGTCATGTCACTTTCGTGTGTGTGTGTGTGTGTGTGTGTGTGTGTGTGTGTGTTTGTGTGTGTGTGTGAGAGAGAGAGAGAGGGTCACATAACATTAGTGGAGTCAGCTGTCTTAACCATCTGTGGCTTGTGTACTGCAAACACATACGAACTTCATCACTATGTCTATCACATGACTCTGTTCCCCTTTCAGGCTTGAACTGATGGTAAAACTAAAGAAATTTTTAACTGTCTGTACATTTATTTTGAAAGATGAAGCTCACGATTATGGAAAGGGGTGTTAAATTTCCGAGGAGTGCCTGCAGTGTTCAGCCAATCACAATGCACTGGGTCAGTTGGCCAATCAGAGCAGACTGTGCTTGTCGGAAGGAGGGACTTTGTAGAAAAAGATGCATGTGAGAGAGTCGCATGTCAAGATATTCTGTTACACCAACTACACAAAATAATGATCTTATTTTGTGTAGCATCATATGACCCATCAAGCATCATATGACCCCTTTAAAACATTTTTTTTTTTGGAAATGTTGTGATGATGTTATAAGAATGTAGAATTTTTTAAAGCGTTAAAAACTTCATTACCAAATCCAGTCTGCTACTACATGTAAAATCAAATTCATTTTTAAAATTAAAATGTTTGCTAATAACAAACCTTTTTTTTTAGATGTCTGCCATTTTACCTCTTCCAGATTATATCAGAAGCTACATGATTAATGTAAATCTGAATAAAAGTCACATTACCAGAATAGTTTTGAATAACTACTTTTTTTAACACTAAATATATATATTTTTTTTTTCAGATGACATGACATAATCCTGCATTCCCAGAGTGATAGTTTGAAAAGTAGATAATCTCAGACGGCACACTTCATGTATGAAATCAGTAGAGCATGAACGCAAAATGAAAGAGTGCTCTTTATACACCAAAACTCATAGGCCCTACATGCACACACAAACATTCAGGAAAGAGGTTATTGATGACACAGTCTGCAAGAGATAAGCATCATTACCCCAGTGCAAAAGAGAGGATGAGAGAGAGAGGGCGAGAGAAAGAGAGACAGAAAAAGAATGCTAGAACTCAGTTTTGAGTGTTTTTTTTATTTTTTTTTCATTATAAAAGTCATAATGTGTAACATGCACCTTAATTAAATTGTGAGTATCATTGCCATGAACCAAACACTTGCACCCGAACCACCATGAAAAATTAGATTGTATATTTTCTGAAGTAAAAACAAGATTACTATTTGTGTCTGTACAGTATGAAACAAGTTATGTGTCCAAATTTAATACTTGGGGCTAGGTGGTTTGAAGACAGTAAGAGCAATATTAATTTCGATGTTTTAACCACAAATGTTCTCTCATACTCCAACACACACACATAAAACTACTCCCATACCCGCCTACCAGCTTTCCTCAAGGGAAAATCTAACAATGGGAGTCAATACTACATTTTGACATTTTAGATTTTAAAAAATGACCTGACAGGTGAGTGTTTCCATGGCAAAAAACTGAGGATCCTGTGTGTACGGTGTGTGTATGTGTGTTGCTTTTTCTGAGATGAAATGCTGAGCATGCACAGATCATAAGATGTGAATTGTGCAGCATAAAACAGGGAGAGAGAATAAATAATGTCTGAATAGAATAAACCAGGAAGGAAACAAGTCACAAAAAGGAAGTGCTGGAGTGGCAAAAAGGCGAATTGGCATAAAGCCCTCTCAGATCCCTATGTATCCATGTGAAAAATGTGACTAGCAAAAGAAATGACAAAAGGAGGAGGAAGATGTGCTAAAAACTCCTCCTGAAGGAGTAAAAACCAGGGGAAAATGATTCCCTGTAAAACAGGAAGTTGAAGACTGTCTGACATGTCCATCCCGCAGCAGCTACAGTATGAGAGCCGTCGATCGCTCATCAAGCTGGAGTGCTGCGTGACACCAGCTGAATTATGAAGAGCCATTTCTTTTGACATCTGGAGTAAATCTGTGGCTCAGTGCTCAATTCTGACACACTAAAGCCACAGCACCATTTTATGATGACAACAGAATATTAAATTTATATATCCCACCCTCCCCTTCTTCCCATCTTTACTCTGTCTGTTCCTCAACCTCCTTCTCTCCCTCTCGGCCTCCCTCGTTTACTTGTGCGGAGGAGTTTTAATACACTGCAGTTTTGCGGTTGTCCTGAGGTTAAATGGATATTAGAAAACAAGAACAATGTATAAATGGTTGCTAGCAAACACAGTGAGTTTGAGTTAAAAACGTCTCTATTGGATTTAAACAGATTATGTGATTCATACATATAGGACCCCCCCCCCTTTATGTTGGCATTGCTCACACATGGTCTGCAGGTTTGTTGTCAGTGCCAATATGTCATATTGCCTCTCTGCAAAGCATGCATTACATCATGACAGGTTCACCAAAGATTCATGCAGAAATATGGCACACAAACTGCAAAAGTTATACTGAAATGTTCAGTTGTACTGAAGCATTAAGTAGAAGTAGTACTTAATCTGTATGGCACTTTTTACAAAATCATTGTTACCCAAACAATAGTCTCAGACTTTCAGACTGACGGCTGGAGGTCTGGAATTCACGGCAGCTTTCATTGGCCAAGGCCCATCCATGAGGCAGTTTAACAGACATGTCAAACAACCAATCATAATTTGTTTTATTCATCGTCATTTTCTAGATGTGGAAATGTCACCACAATAACAGACCAGTGTGTAAAACTCTCAAACGTATTTTAAAGATTCTATGCCGCAAACTTTAAATATTTCACACTAGAGCTGCAACTAACGATTATTTTTTCTGTCGACTAATCTAACGATTATTTTTTCGATTAGTCGACTACTCACAATTATTTTTATTAAAATTAATTATTAATCTAGTGTTCTTTTTTTGATTAGCTAATAAATCCTTTGGATAACACTACAAAAAAATATAAGCACAACTTCTAATATAATATTTCAACCTTTATTCATTTTTTTCCAAAAAATACTTAAATGTGGTTGAAGTTTTTACAGTATACAAAAATAAAGAAGCAAAGAAAATTATTTTACTATGGTAAATATGAGTTAACAATAGCGTTTATAATTAAACCACAGTAGCCACAAATTTACAGTTGTCTGAGATGTCATGAAATGTTCTTTAGCATCACAAACCATAAAATCTAGTCAGGGTTTTGCTATGGTTTATTTTCATAATGGGTAAACACAGGTCACAAGTTAACACTATCACATTTCCTTGATTCAGCAGCTACACGATGTGCCGCCGAGAGTCCTGTCTTGAATCCTGAAGCTGATTAGGTGTAGATCGGTAGCTAGGTGGTTCGTGACTGTTTTCTCGCGGCGCGCCGTCTTTTAACGCTTGTTCGAAACCTGCGCCAACACAGACTTAACTTACTTTATTTTTTTGTTTATCTTACTTACTTCAGCCGCTACGGGTGATCATACTAATAACTTGTAATCCTTACAAGAATATCAGAATCATGCAATGAGCAAGTCTGCATTTATTAGACACTTAATAATATCACATCAGTTTGTGCTTTTAGAATCGCCAAATCTGCTGCGGTCGTTCCACCACATCTGCAGCGGAGACCTGAACCAGAAAGTTGGTCACCAGATAAAACGGTAACCAGTTAAACCGCAACACTGGAGAGCGCCAGTATGTTTTCCTATTGTTTTTGTGATGGAATGCAACTTTCTCCATTCCCAGGAGCAGAAGCCACCATTACGCGAGATGTAAACTGTGACGCGTTGCAGCACTATTTCACACACATTTGAAAATCCAGCATTAAGTTGATAAGCTGATAAGCGCTCGTTGTCACAATTGAAGACATAACGGCTTTCTTTTTTTGTTAGGGGTTTTGCGTCACGGCATCTGTTTCCAGGCAGAACATTAAAGAATGCATCACACAAGTCTCCCGGAAATCCTGTACAATTCAAAATAATTTCAACGATGACTTCGAAAGTCCTGAAGTGTTTCCACTTTTATGTGCAATTTGCATCAGCGTTTAGCCAATAATCTGTGGGTGTGACATCTGAGGCTGAGACTACCCAGACAATAAATGGATCTTGTTTAAATATATAAACAATACTCATACTAGTCTGTGCAAACCAAGCAATACAACTGTATTCACATAGATAACAGATAAAAAGTTAAAGTGCTCATGTTCTTGATATTTATACATATGAGAGGTTCCTCTATAATAAAAATATACAGCAGAACTCAAAACTAATTATTTTAAACCTTTCTGAAATGACAAGATTTGAAATCAGGATAATCGTGATTCCACAATTGGACTCTTAAACCCCCCTTATTTCATGACTATCATGACCTGTGATCATTGTGTTGCTAAGTGGTTTGCAGCTGTTTTATGCATTAGTGAATCAAGCCTGTGACTTCAAACTGTTACTGTTAGTAGCATGAAGTGTATCTGTTCTCTCTATATATATTTTTTTTAATGGCAGATGACTAAAGATAACTTTTCTTGCATAATCAATTTCTACAAAACAATCTTTTGAACATGTTTAACTGTAAAAAAAAAAGGCTTCTTCATGACATGACCCCAGTCAATCCACACAACGAAAAAAGCCACTTAAAAAGTCAGTGCAAACTATACAAATGTACATCAACCAAATGAGTGTCCTGAAGCATGTATTGACAGTACCATTACAGGCCATAGCTACTACTTCTTTTTCTTGTTGGATCTCCTCTGTGATATGATATCACATTACCTTCACCTAATCTTTAACTAATAATACAATAGGGCATTCATACAATTAACATTATATTGTATTTGACAGAAAACAAACAGGAGTAAATTTGTAGATTTAGGCTGGATTATATCAATCACCTACGCTTTAACAATAGGGATATATTAAATGGTATGAATGCAGAAAGCCTTTAGTATTTAATTGAAATTGAATGGATTTATCAAGCTCATAATCTCATTAAATGCCACTAAATCTCAGTTTATTAATAGCAGAAGCATTACATGTCTCTCACGTGTGCAGAATTAAGTGGAGTGAATTATGAAGTGCATACAGGCTAGCTGAGTCAAGGTAGCTGTAATAAATGAGGCCTCTCAGCGGCGATATCTACCGCTACAGAAGAGCAACAAAATAGAAAAAATCATGAATGGAAAGGATGAGAAAGAGAAACACCTCTAGTTGCTAAAGAAGAGAGAGGGGGAGAGTGAAAGGACACTATTATTTACTGTGAAAAGTTTTCTTTAACCCGTATTGATTGGATTCAGGATCACCCGTTAAGCTGATAATAATTGAAAAAAAAAAAGCTTGTGGTGCTCTGTTGGGATGCTGGAGGAAGGAAGAGGGTTTTTGGTCAGAGGCTGTTCACCAGACATAAGAAATGGGCCCTTGGATTCCACAGAACTGACTTGAGCACATACACAGCAAAACACAGACAGAGCCTCAAACTTCATACATGCTTTAACGCACTCTTTCTGTCTATTGAAACATAGCTGCTTCTTTTCTTAATGGAATACTTCATCCAAAAATGGAAACCCCTTCACTTCAGAAGACTTGGAATTCAGGGCATGAGTCGTATGGACTTCTTTCCTTAAACTTCTGATGCTTTGAGCTTGACAGCCCCGGTTTCATTTTGCTTTTATTTTTAGATTCACAACATTGTGTAAAGTGACTTACAAATGAAATTAGAAATACAAAAGAAGTGCTGAAATACAGATTTTTTTTCAAAGAGGTACAGACTTCAAAGAAAGTAAATTAAATAGAGCACATTAATA